>NC_092693.1:33080786-33380786 GCF_964275005.1 Diadema setosum | reverse complement strand
AGATGCGTATCACATTGATAGTAACAGTCATCTTCACATCTTCATTTCTTTTCTTTGTTTTACTGCTATGGATGCCTTGACATTGAAATGAAACAGACACAGGTCACAATTTAATACGACAATGCATTTTGTATCACAAGACAAAAAGTAGAAAAAAATTTGTTATACAGTACAAGAATCAGGTATTAACAGAGTGCATGGATGTTTTTCGTAGATGTTCATCTTGTAGAGTGTACAAGGGTTGTTCAATGGATCGTCCTGACATTGTGGTTGTCAATGATTACTGCTCGCATGTTACAAGCTGTACGTTGATTATGAATCTACGATGGATTACCGGGTATGTTGTGACTGTAATTTTGGAGTGGGGAGGATTTCACAGTGGGTTATTGGATTATCATTTTTCTATAGTTTTTCATCTTCATTCTGTGTATCTTTTCTATTTCATGGTGTGCATATGTGTGTCTATATTTGGCCCTTTGTAAGTTTGTATGTGGTTTAAAATTCACGGTGTAGTGGCAAAGGTCCAGGTAACCAAACAAAGATACCAGGGCCCCGTTGCAAGAAAGTTGCAATCAATTGCAAATAATTGCTAATTTTGAAACAACCATTCTGATTGGCTCAGGGTCTGCCCTATTAAGAAGACATGCATGGAACAATGATTTTGATTGGCCAGTGACAATCAGTTGCAAGTTGCGTTTAAACGCAAAGTTTCTAGCAACGGGGCCCAGGAAAGATGTAAAAATTGTCAAAATAGGTGGAAATTGGGGGCCGACAGAAGGAGAAAATGAGGTGGAATTTTGAATGCGGAAGGATTCGAATCACCAATGAATGAACACAGAACAACAAGAAATAATCACGACTCTTTTTGGACAAAGTCCAGATTGTTGAGAGCAAAGATGGTGGGATCGAACTTGCAATATCTGCATGTAAAAGAGAGATAGATAGAAAGAGAGAGAGAGAGAGAGAGAGATAGAGAAAGATAGAGAGAGAGTGTGTCAGAGAGAGAAACCAAGAGGTGTGCTTTTGTAATGATCGAGAAAATTCTTGTAGAGATTGAAGAGAGGAATGCGGAATCAGAAATCTTACTCTCTTTTCGCTTCGTGCGGAAGACTGAGGACAAATCAAACGTATTTTGTATTGAACGGCTAATGGAAGTATCCGTCCGGGATTTGAAGACTCGAGCGGTCGGAGGTGTCAGTTTTGTAACAAACTTTGATGAGTTTTTTGACGTAGAATTTTATCATTATCATTATTATCATTATTGTTATTGTTATTATTATTATTATTATTATTATTATTATTATTATTATTATTATTATTATTATTATTATTGTTATTATTATTATTATTATTATTATTATTATTATTATTATTATTATTATCATTATCATAATTATCATTATTATTATTGATGTTGTTGTCATTATTATTTTAATTGTTTTGCCGTTCTCATCATTTATACCTGTGCGTGTGTGAATTGATAATAGTACTGTCTCGCTAACCGTCAAGTAAGTGTGTGCATTTGATTCAACGCTACTGCTATACAGTATTTCGGATCTTAAATCCATTGTTGTGTGAGTTTATGTAGAAAGGATTGATTTTAAAAATGTATCAATGTGTATGTATACCCTGTTTACGTAATGAAAAGCGGTGGCCCTCATTTGCATAGATGAGGGGAGGAGGCGGTCCTAGCAGAACGCAATCATGTACAATGATATAGACTGATGTGGGATCAAGTCTGCTGTCGAATGCATTGAATCACTCGACGAAGACATTTTGTGGCAGCATAAAAGGAGACTTCCGGATGATTTTCAGATTTTCATCTATAAATTGGTCTTACTGGGTACACAGTTTCAGCATTGTGAATGTTTTCAAAATTAATAAGCAAACCACAATGAACGAGAATGATATAGCAGCTTCACATTCAGAGTGCAAGATTGAATGATCTACGAAGCAAGTGGTATGGTAATGGAATTACCTTGCTACGTAACTCTGTAATAACTTAGCCTCCTATGTCATCATCCTTGATCAGTGTAATTTGTTTTGGGATTTTCAGCGTAATGGTTTATCTGCTCAAGAACCACAATACATTCAACAAATCTATGCGTGGCACCATCAATCTATGATGTGAAATTATGAAAATTGTCTGGAATGCCCCTTAAGCGAGATGAAGAAGAATCTTTTCGCCATTCCAAGGACTTCCGGTTCTCCCCGTCGATCTCAAGAGAAACTAGAACTAAATTGCGATTGTCGATATTTGCATTCGGATTCATTCAATTTTTGCGCGCGATAGAGTTAACAAGTGAGGGCTACCGCTTCTCATTTCCAGGAGTGCTGTTCGGTAGGGGGCGCGGCCCACATTTTTATGCTTAATAGGACTGTACGGAGATGTGGATCGTTGTTAACTAGTATTGAATTGTTGTGCCACTATAATGCATTTTTCGTATCTCTTTAAGCACATCATCACCATGGGATCTGTCACAACATTATATACTCTTGTCTACCAGTCTTGCCATCGTATTTTTAATTATTGAAAGCACAGATTATTGATATGGTATTATGAAAACGTGATGGGACAAAGTTAGCAAAGGCATTCTGATGAGCAATAACAAACTGTGGATAGATTGTGCATCAGGATCCGGATGTTCATTATTATCATTATTATTTTTGTTATTATTATTTCTATGTTATCTGGTTGTGTGGTAAAGAGTAATGACAAGCTTGGTTACCGTGACCAAAAGTGACTGACGTCTTACCACATCTAAATATAAAACATAACACCATTTAATCTCCTGTTATGTTTAGTCCACATCCCTTTTTTCACTGGAAAGAAAACTGTTTCAATATACACTGTATTGTGATTGTAAATCTTGGACAATGATAGCTCCAGTGTTGTCGATGACGATGACACCGAAAAATATCACATACCTCATGATATGTTTTTTTATATTTATTCGCCAGATTATGTGCGTGTAAACAGAGTTAGACGTGTTGTGACGATTTTCGTACGTATTTTGCTCTCGGAAAGTTTACATGGTTAGAGGCTCAGGATCCTGTGACGTGTGGTCCACCAATAAAAGTAGCATTCTTTCTTGGTTGAGTGAGGTCCTATATTGGACCTTTTGATCGGCATGCGATCGCGACAAAGATATGACTGTTCTCATCCATACGTCTTATATCATATTCATTTTACGACCACCCGACCACGTTCATCCAAGACAGGAAGCCACTTTACTTGGTGGAAAATGTCACAGAGCGCTTTGTACAAATGAGTATTCCAACACAGTATTTTGAGGATGCCACTGTATGGGTATGCAAGTATGGTTAGTCAGAACAGTATGTTATAGGAATCGTTTCTTTTTGGACCATTGTGTCCATGAGCAAATAAAGGTTGGCAGATCAGGGTAAAGTCAAGTCAGAGATTGTGTGAAGGAATCAAAGAATGATGCCTGTGCAAAATCAGTCGCCGTAAAGTAACTCGTGTGTATACAAGAGCTCAGATTAGTGCAGGAAGGACCTTGAGGGAGCTGTTTGTTGCTGGCTTTTTTTTTTCAAACAAGTTTGCGGCCTATATCTGGCACTGTGCACGCAATGCATCTTAATGTTTTTATTAGCTACTACACGTCTCTCTTTAGATACATGTTTGTTGGAATCGGATGAGCACGCATATATGATAATATGCAGTTATTTCCATTCGTCATTACCGATTTTCATTCTCGTCAAATTTTAAGTTGAAAAAAAAAGAAGAAGCTTCAAAAGTAATCCAGTCAAGGTTCGTGTAAAGTGTGTGACACAGATTCTGCGTCTGTCTACGCTCAAGCCTTATGACATTCAAAGTATGATTGATATCCATGTATTTGTGGAATTTGTTTTGACGTCTGGTAGGAAAAAGGATGTTTAATAAATTGCTCAATGAATGCAAAAAGTGAAAAAAAAACCACCAAAAGACATGGTGTGCAGAGGATTGTGTGTCGTTTTTCTTTCCTTTTTTTTTTGCGCCTTACTTCCTTCTTTCTTTCTTTCTTTTTTTTTTTCATCATTGTGGTTCATTGTGGTGGTTATGTAAAGTGAAGTGGAATGTGCGATCTTGTGAGATGCAAAGACCGTTTGGTTGGCAGGTATTTATTTCCGTCAAAATAAAAACGATCGTGCAAATACAACAACATTATACTTTCACACATGATAAAGACGGCTGGATAGCCGCACTCAGTGAATAGCCATCATGACACCGCTGTTTTACAGGAGGGTCCAGTTTACCAGTTTACATTGTAAGTGAATTAATCTAATACGTATGACATATACGGAAGAATAAAAGGAAGCAAACATACAAACGAATTGATAGTAGATTCACACACACACACACGCACACACACACACACACACATACAAGACAAACTACACTGTATACTAGTACATTACTCCCACAAATCATATATTATAAAGATAATACGCCCAATTTTCCATTTATTTTCTTTGGTAAATTGGGCGTATCATCTTTATATGTTTGAGGGAGACAACTTCTTGTTGTGTCAAATGGTTGCTTCTCTGTAATAACTAGTAGAGATTGATAAGTGATGTACTCTCGTTATATAACGAACACGAATATAACGTAATCTTGTTACAACGAAGTAAAAAATCAGTTCCCAAAATTATCGATCTATATCTCTTTACGTACCTAATTGTTCGGCTACAATGAAATTTCGATATCACGAAAGAAGACGGCCGGTCCCGAGGACTTCGTTATAACTATAGAGTTGCCTGTATATGTAGCCTCTTTGAGATATCAATACACTGTATGTGGGCTTCCACAATGATTGCTTATCCTGTCTAATTATGGTGTGGATGGTGGTGGTGATGACAAAATGAACATGGCTACATGTATGATGACTAGGATGGTACAAAAATGTTGAATAGTATGTGATGATAATGATCATTGCTTTCTAAAATTTTGCTTAATTCAACTCAATTACTTTATTTCCAGCGAACAATATACGATACACGTACAATATCAAGCATGCAAGTAAAGAAGTAGGCCTACAACTTACAAAGCAGCTAGAGTACAATATATATACAGTTAAACTCGCATAAGTCGATCTTCTCGGGACTGAGCAAAACACATCGACTTAGGCGAGTTTCGACTTGTGCGTAAGTCGAAAAAAATCGACTTACAGTTACAACACGCGTACACATGTATAATGTACATTGTATTGTATGTTGTCTACTTAGTCTAGCAGCCAGAAAGGGTCCCCGTGCACCCACCCTAAAACAAAATTCTACGATATGTTCGAAGATCGTCAGAACCTGTATTTTCCGAATCCGGTTGTCGCCAGTGGAAAAAAAGGTTGCGCGCGCGTCTAATTTGCATATTTCTAAGATGGGCGCCGCCCGTTGCTAGGAGACGGATTATTTTTGAATAACTTTAGTTAGGAATAACAAATTACCATAAAAATGGTATCATTTTGAAGAGAATTAAATTTCCTACAAGCTGATACCCCATTTGATGGGATAAATAGATGTTGTCATGAAATATTAAGGAAGGAATTATGTTTTTTAGCATTTTTCTAAAAAGATCCGGAATTTGGTTATAATGTTCTTTCCCATACATTTAATATGCATTTACAAATAACATTTGAATTTTCCTATAATTATCCCCCAAACATAGCTATTATCATGTGAAAACGGCTTTCCAATACATCAATTCCTTTAAAAGTTACACGACATTAAAGGGGATATGGTTCAATAGGTTTTACAGCAATATCTAAGGGTTATAATGTCTCCGCGCGCAATTGCGTATAGGTTCTGTATGTGGGGTTTGTTGTAGATCACTGCTATCTATTGATCAAATCTCATCGAAATCGGCGAAGAAAGAAAGAAAAAATACACTTTCTATTCCTTATATGAAATAAAAATGTTTTTTTTTCTATTCTGTGTTACCAAACTCAATCCATTCAGCTTCCCATATGAACAGTTTCTTGTCTTTTTGGATTCCCTCCAAGAACGTGAAATTAATCACAACTTATCTGATATTAAAAAGTTAAAGAAAAAACATTTACGTGACAGTTTCCTCTTATTGGAAGATTAAAGTGAAAAAAAAAGAAGAATCTTATGCTAAAAGCCCTAAGAAATAAAAAACTTGTTAAATGGCCTTTCAGGGCTTTAAATGAAACATGGCTATCTTATTTTTTCATAACAAAATGAAGGGAAGTATCTGCGTAGTTCATGTCGGCCCATACTGGGTTACATCATAAATTCTTCAGAAATGGTCCCCGTGCACCCCCCCCCCCCAAAAAAAAAAAAAAATCTACGATAGGTCAAAGGTCAAAGATCAAGTGAAATACATGCTCTCCTATTCATCCAATTAAACCTAGGTCAAGGAAGGTGACCATTCAACACATTTGTGACAAACATGCCATTATAATATTTTGCCAATTTTGTGAAAATGTAATCACACATTGTCCACATGTACTATAGACCATTTAGGAGAATCATGCATTATGGCGGAGGCATACCAGTCGTCATAGCGACATTTCTAGTTTAATATTACAACGAAGATTACGACTATTATTAGCAGTTGGTAATTAAGTGGTGTACGAAGACTAACTCAAACAATACATCATTATATGAGTGGTAATGTACAATTGATAAAAACCCAATAAATCTGTTTTTTTTTTCCAGGTTATACAGTGCGTATCAAAAAAAGGTAATCCAACTTTGGCGGGCTACTACTTTACAATTGTCAGATATGGAGAGCTCAATGTTTTAATTCTAATGATATCACAAACCATCGAAAGCTATGCTGCCGGCTGAAAGCAATAACAAATTTACTTCTTGTATATTATAGAAAGAATGGCCACGCGAAAGTAACAAGATTAATGCTCTGTTACTGGGAATTTGAAAACAATAATGACATTGTTTCCATTCCTGTTGTGTCGTTGGTTGTTGGCGTGTTTCCTTTCAAAGAGTGAAAGTAGTAGTAGGTTAATAGATGTCGGCGTTAAAGCTTGTACAATATAACAATATTGGTCAAAGTTTATTATTCCGAAGGTTCATTTTTTTCCCCCAAAGGTTCATTATTACGGAGGTTCGTCATGATATAGATAAACGGGCCCAAATTAGTTATTGCTGAAAGCAATAACAAATTTACTTCTTGTATATTATAGAAAGAAAGGCCACGCGAAAGTAACAAGATTAAATGCCCTGTTACTGGGAATTTGAAAACGATAATGACATTGTTTCCATTCCTGTTGTGTCGTTGGTTGTTGGCGTGTTTCCTTTCAAAGAGTGAAAGTAGTAATATAGTAGGTTAATAGATGTCGGCGTTAAAGCTTGTACAATATAACAATATTGGTCACAGTTTATTATTCCGAAGGTTCATTTTTTTTCCCCCAAAGGTTCGTTATTCCGGAGGTTCGTCATGATATAGATAAACGGGCCCAAATTTGTTATTGCTGAAAGCAATAACAAATTTACTTCTTGTATATTATAGAAAGAAAGGCCACGCGAAAGCAACAAGACTAAATGCCCTGTTACTTGGAATTTGAAAACGATGATGACATTGTTTCCATTCAAAATTCAAAATGGTCACCTTCCTTGACCTAGGTCTAATTGGATGAATAGGAGAGCATGTATTTGGGAATTTTAGGACTTTAACTTGACTTTGGCCCTTTCATAAGTTTATGCATTAAGTAATTTTCAAGGTATGGAGAAAAAGTGCAATTTTTGTATTGTGTAGAAAATTGTTACCATTTTCATCTGGCCTTTGACCCTAAAATTCATAAGAGAATCACTGTCAGGCAGAACATGCATAAATATGTACTAAGTTTCAAGATGCCATGAGCCACTTCCGAGACATGGAGGAAGAAGCAAGTTCAGCACTTTCTCTTGATCTTTGATCTTTGACCTTTTTGGTAAAAAAAAAAGAAATTGCCAGAGAATCTCTATTTTGGGTTATACATGCATACACCAAGTTTTAAAAAAAGTCCTGCTGGCATTGCATAAATATGAGGGAAATAGTAAAATTTTGAAGTGTTGCCCTTGACCTTTGACCCCATGAACCCCAAATTCCCTAGATAATCACTTCCAGTCAGTACATGCATAATATATACTATGTTCCATGAAGATACCTTGAACAATATCCAAGATACAGAGAAAAAAAGTAAAATTTTAACATTTTCACTTGATCTTTTCACATTTGACCTTAACCTTATCACCCCAAACTTTTACCAGTGAATTTTAATTAGGTAATACCTGTATACACTAAGTTTCAAGAAAATATCTTTAGGCATTGCAGAGATATGAGGGAAATAGTGAAATTTTAAGCATTTGACCTCGACCTTTTGACTTTTGACCTTGAGCATGTGCACCCAAACGTTGATAGGCAGAATTTCGGGGGCATCCCACGAGACCGACACCCACGAGTCATACGGTCCACGAGACCGACATCAATAATAGGTCCATGAGTCATACAGCCCACGAGTTATACGGCTCAGGAGTCATACAGCCCATGAGTTCGACACTACGCACAAAAGGGTCATGAGACCGACACTAAGCAAACATGCTCCACGAGACCGACACTAAGCAATAAAGGCTCATGAGACCGACACTAAGCAAAGAAAGCCCACGAGACCGACAGTAGGCAAAAAAGGCCCACGAGACCGACACTAAGCTAAAAAGACTCACGAGACCGACACTAAGCAAAGAAAGCCCACGAGACCGACAGTAGGCAAAGAGGGCCCACGAGACCGACAGGATAAACAGCGCCATCTACATGTCAATCACCTGTACAGGGTGTTCCATGAACGGAAAAATAACATACTGGCGGGTGTAATTTCGTAACGCTATCAATTGAAAGATGGTGACCATCTACATAATTATGAACGTCATCAAATATGTATTTCTACATACTTCTGAGGAGGGGGGCAAGTGTGTCAGGTAGCGACATTGTTATCAAGTAGAAAAATTGAATTGTATTCTTCATGCCCCCACCCCCCCCCCCCAAAAAAAAAAAAAATAGAAGAATTAGTATCCTTCATCGCCCCAAAAAAGAGACAAAAAAACACAAATGAATTTAAAAGAGGACAATAACGATGTATGGATTAATTTTAGAGCTTTGATAATGCCATTGTGCTATTTCTAATAGGCTTTCCCAGTTTTTAGCTAGAAGATGGACAAGAAATAAATTTTACCTCTTCTCTTTACCGATTCACTAGTGACTTATTCTATTTTAGATATTCTACCCTCCTGCTTTGACGTTTTGCAGTAAGATCTATTTGTAATTTTATCTGTAACTATAATGCAATTCTACTGATTAAAACGTTTTATATCGCAGGGATTCACCTCAATTTCGTGGCTTGTGTTATTCTCCTCCGAACAGTACATTTCATCGTGAAATACAATAGCTGTTTTCATGGATGCATCTGGTTTTAACCGAATTCCTAACGCTACCTTAATAGACGATTACGTTATTTTTTATTTTCAATTAATACTGAATCAACACCCTCGCAGGTTTATTGTGGAAAGATCTGTTACACACTTTAACTGTACTTTGTTCATTTGTTTTTTCACAAACACACACCCATGCAAACACAATTAAAGATCCTGATCATTTCGGGGGGGGGGGGGGGGGGGGGGCAACCGATGGGGTAACACCCTGCCGGAGATGGCAACCCTTCTTTTCCATCTCTCATATCTTCCTATGCTATTATCAGGACACCCTATACACTTTATTGGTCTATAGGTGGCGCTGTTCATCCTGTCGGTCTCGTGGGCCTTCTTTGCTTAGTGTCGGTCTGGTGAACCTCTTTTGCGTAATGTCGGTCTCGTGAGCCTTGTATGCGTAGCGTCGGTCTCGTGGACCTTTTAAGTGTAGTGTCGGTCTCGTGGGCTTTGTTTGCTTACTGTCGGTCTCATGAGCCTTTTGTGCGTAGTGTCGGTCTCGTGAGCCGTATAACTCCTGGGCTTATTTTACTTGATGTCGAACTCGTGGGCTTTATTTACTCAGTGTCGAACTCGTGGGCTGTATAACTGGTGGGCTGTATGACTTGTGAGCTGTATGACTCGTGGGATGTATGACTTGTGAGCTGTATAACTTGTGGGCTGTATGACTCGTGGGTGTCGGTCTCGTGACGTGCACCCAGAATTTCACCCCCAATACACATACATGCCAAATTTCAGTTTTTTTTTTTGTTTTTTTGTTACGCTGTCCGCAAAATTCATTACGGACGGAGAGAAGGACGGACGGAAGGACGGACAACCCGAAAACATAATGCCTCCGGCACCACTTCTTGGCGGAGGCATACAAAAGAATCTAGATTACAATAATAGGTGAGGTAATCTTTGAAGATATGTAAATATTGATATGTACGGTATTGAAACTGTCGTGTTGATTATCCTTATGGTAAGTTACCACTCTCGTGGAATTCACTAAGCTGGGTCCACTCGCATAAGTCGATCTTCTCGGGACTGAGCAAAACACATCGACTTAGGCGAGTTTCGACTTGTGCGTAAGTCGAAAAAATCGACTTACAGTTACAACACGCGTACACATGTATAATGTACATTGTATTGTATGTTGTCTACTTAAATAAAGCATTCGAGTTTGATGTTCCATGAATGCATTAATGGCGTATTGAATAAATTCACGAAATTCATGACTGAGCTCATTTCCCCTGCATGAATGCCTGTGTGCGATACTGGAGGTGTGAGTATGTGTGTGAAGATGATCAGAAGAATGAGAGTTGATGAAGAGAAGTTTGATTAATATCGATATGTTGGAAACCCCTATCCAGGTAAGCCCGTTTCGGCCGTCATGAAATTACACCTCTCGTAAGGCCTTCATTCTATTTGATGAAAAAAGACGTAAACTAAAAGTGAAGCTGAGTAGATCAAAGGTGATAGCGAATAAAAAATTTAATTTGTTTTCATATTCTACAAGATTTAATGATATTTAATCAATAATTTGGATGTAAGAAGTGATAGGGTCTCATACTTGCAATGATTATTATAGTATTACACGCGTTACGCAAGTGCGGAAGTCGATATTACCCTTAAATTTCTGTATAACCGTATTGAACCTTTTCCCTTAAATGTCGTGTAACTTTTTAAGAAATTGGTGTATTTAATAGCCGCTTTCACAGAATAATACTTATTTATGGGGTTTAACTTAAGGAAAATTCCGATGTTATTTGTAAACAGAAATTAAATGTATGGAAAAAACATTACTGAAATCTGTATTTCTTGGGAAAAATGTATTAAAAAAATCCTTCCTTCCTTAGTATTTCATAACAACAACTATTTATTACATAAAACGGGGTATTAACTTGTAGGAAATCTAATTCTCTTTAATATGATACAATTTTTATGGTAATTTGATATTCTTAACTAAAGTTATTCAAAAATAATCCGTATCCTAGCAACGGGCGGCGGCCATCTTAGAAGTATGCAAATTAGACGCACGCGCAACCCTTTTTTTCCGCTGGCGACAAGCAGATTCGCAAAATACAGGTTCTGACGATCTTCGAACACATCGTAGATTTTTTTTTTTTTGGGGGGGGGGGGTGCACGGGGACCATTTCTGAAGAATAGTAACCCAGTATGGGCAGACATGAACTACACAGATACTTCCCTTCATTTTGTTATGAAAAAATAAGATAGCCATGTTTCATTTTAAGCTCTGAAAGGCCATTTAACAAGTTCTTTGTTTCTTAGGGCTTTTAGCATAAGATTCTTCTTTTTTTTTTCACTTTAATCTTCCAATAAGAGGAAACTGTCACGTCAAATTTTTTTCTTTAACTTTTTAATATCAGATAAGTTGTGATTTTGGAGGGAATCCAAAAAGACAAGAAACTGTTCATATGGGAAGCTGAATGGATTGAGTTTGGTAACACAGAATAGAAAAAAAAAAAACATTTTTATTTCATATAAGGAATAGAAAGTGTAATTTTTCTTTCTTTCTTCGCCGATTTCGATGAGATTTGATCAATAGATAGCAGTGATCTACAACAAACCCCACATACAGAACCTACGCAATTGCGCGCGGAGACATTATAACCCTTAAATATTGCTGTAAAACCTATTGAACCTTATCCCCTTTAATGTCGTGTAACTTTTAAAGGAATTGGTGTATTGGAAAGCCGTTTTCACATGATAATAGCTATGTTTGGGGGATAATTTTAGGAAATTTCAAATGTTATTTGTAAATGCATATTAGATGTATGGAAAAGAACATTATAACCAAATTCCGTATCTTTTTAGAAAAATGCTAAAAAAACATAATTCCTTCCTTAATATTTCATGACAACAACTATTTATCCCATCAAATGGGGTATCAGCTTGTAGGAAATTTAATTCTCTTCAAAATGATACCATTTTTATGGTAATTTGTTATTCCTAAATAAAGTTATTCAAAAATAATCCGTCTCCTAGCAACGGGCGGCGGCCATCTTAGAAATACGCAAATAAGACGCGCGCGCAACCTTTTTTTTCCGCTGGCGACAACCGGATTCGGAAAATACAGGTTCTGACGATCTTCGAACATATCGTAGAATTTTGTTTTAGGGGGGGGGGTGCACGGGGACCCTTTCTGGCTGCTAGACTAACTCTGGAGCCGAGAGCTGGAGCGGTGTGCCCGATATTTGCCCTTCAGCAAGACACTTTATCCACATTGAATATTACCGTTATTCACTTCCAAAGTTAAGAGCAAACATCTGACATTTATTCTAGCATCTTATGGAGCCGATTGTTACCGCTTTTCATTTCCAAAACTGAAGGCAAACATCCGGCTTTTTTTTTTTTTTTTTTTTTTTTTGGGTGGCCCGGCGTGCGTTTTTGTTGACCCCGGTCGCATATTAACCATTCGCGAAATCATGATTCGATTCGCGAAAAGACTCAGCTAAGTATATACAGTAAGGCATAGATCGCTACACTCGGCAGGGGCTACGTCGTCCTTTCACCAGGTCTGGGTAACGGAAACCAAACTCTCGCGTGAGTTCTTGCGTTACCTATCGTTAATGTCAACGAAACATCGTTAATTTGCGCTTGGGATCGTTAGTCATCGTTACTACAACTGCGTTAATTTTCCCGATCGTAAGTTTGCGTTAATAGGGAGCTTTAGATTTTAGACGCGCGGACGTTCAAAGAGAAAAAAACATGATCTGAGCGTGCGCAGTAACTTGATCCGCGCTACTGCGCACGCTCAGATCATGTTTTTTTCTCTTTGAACGTCCGCGCGTCTAAAATCTAAAGCTCCCTAATAACGATTCAGGTGAAACCGCTTGCGTTAATGAAACGTTAATGTTTATTAACGCAAAGTTTCTTTTTGTATACTGTATGTAAACAAAAACTGGCGTCTCGTGATTTTGACAGTGATTTATAACACAATAAAATCTTATTCGACTTAGGCACAGTGAATTCAATGGTTTTTCCGTGAAAGTGTTCTTGGAATTTCATCGACTTAGGCGAGTATTCGACTTAAAAAATTCGACTTGTGAGTGAATTAATACACGTAAGTCAATGGGGAAAAATCGGGACTTTTTAAAATCTTCGACTTGCGCGATTATTCGACATATGCGACGTCGACTTAGGCGAGTTTAACTGTATATATATATATATATATAATGTCACAATAGAGGAATGCATTAAATTTCAATTAAAAATCCGAATTTTCGGGGGCCTCCCCTTTCGTCAGGGATGAAATGTTCATCCCTGACGAAGGGGGAAGCCCCCGAAAATTCGGATTTTGAAGTAAAATCAAGGTAATTGGCATGTAATGCATTCCTCTATTGTGACATTATTATTGCTATTTCTAGTACTGCCAATACGCGGAGCAATGACAAAAAAAAAAAAAAGATATATATATATATATATATAATACACGAATGAATGCATAGTATAAGAGAAACAATGCATACGTTGCAAAAATAACAAATATTTTACACCTATGCAGCAACAGCAGCAGAATGCTTGACAATAGAGGTAATTTCATTTTCCTTCTTTATTCCATGTAATCTTGAAACCATCATGTTAGTGTGTATTTACGTATAGAAAATGAACATAAAACCGTTAGAAAATTATTTCTATATGATTCATTTCCAAATGATTCGTATTACAAATGCTATGAAAACCTCTACCACATGATTACATACGCATGTCAGTTTCCAAACATTTATCCTAGGAATTACAGATATTTAACTCTTTTGTACCGATTATTTTTCGATCTTAACAAATTTCTTACAACTGTCGTTGAAAGGCATGCATTGCTTTTTCGTTCATGATTAAAACGGCTTATCTTTAAGTAGGCATTTCTACGAGTTCTACTTAATTCAGCATATTACTGTATATTGCGTTTTGCTTAAAACTACAGCGAAATACATGTAACACGTTACATGAAATATCTAAAAAGATGCGACAGTGAAATGTAAGGTCAGCCCTGACGTACCTGTCATAAAACTTATGAAAACCAGGTTTAAAAAGTAGATTAGTTATAAAAATGTCTTCTCTGTCTCTCCCTAATTCCAAAAATCACACTCTAAAAAAAAAAACAAAAACAAAAAACAACTTTGCACCTTTACCTGTTTACCAGTGTCACACTGGGAACACCTTTATGGGTGCAACTTTGCACCTTTAAGTACTCCCACTATGATACTGGTCTGAAAGGTGCAAAGATGCACCCGTTAAGTGGCCTTCATCAGTGTGACACTGGTAAAGGTGCAAAGTTGAACCTATTTTTCTTAGAGTGCATAGTATAATGGAATCTCGGCGACAAGAAACAAATCAAGGAAAGCAGGTGAAGTATATAAATAACATGAAAAGATAAAAGCGACCGGTATTTACCTATTGATTAACTAATCATCTTTCCTTTCTTATCTAATCTTTTCCCCTCTTCCTTTCTTTATGCTAGTTTTCGTCGCCATAATATCTCTTCTTCAAAAGAATGCTGTATTTTGCCAGGAAATTAGCCGCGGGACCACAAGAACTATAGAAACGTAATGTGTATACAAAGATGCTACAGCAAAATTGATCAACTGTAGTTAGAAATGATGAATATTGGTGATGAAGCGTTTTAGAAAACAAAGACTCTTACAGCTTGCTAAAAGAGCTAGACTGAAGTAAAATAGTCCATGTGTGTCATTTACACATCAGTTTGCGAGTGCATCTCAATAAAGATTCTAGCACATATTTTCTTAAGATAGCCACATGTATTATCCACTTTACAGACTATAATATCATTATACAAAACGTCACAATAACCGTCGGCAGCTCAAACGAGTGATAATGACAGTGATCGACAACATCGATAACGGTATAACAGATATGTGGTAGAAAAGTACCAGCAGGGGTACATTAAATTTATTATTCAGACAGATGATACCATGTGATCATAGATTTAAAAGAAAAAAAAAACCACCATAATATGTCCGTATATGTCACTATCACGTATGGTGCAAAACAAATTAGAAACTAAAAAACAAAACAAACAAAAACAATATCATGAAAAGCACAAGTAGCTAAAGTCAAAATCACCGGTAAATCTACTAGACCAGTTGCATGGTCAGACACTACGGTAAAATACAACGAAGATTAATACCCCATACTACAAACGCGCCGTGTGGGATGGTCTCTGTCTATACCTCCGGACATAACTACTGTGACTGCGGTAAGACTGTCAAGACCAATAAGACACCCAAGGCTCCCTGCGAATATTCTTGAATCTGTTCTTGGTCCACGGTGCAGGCTCCCTCCAGCTTAAGTTGGTCCATCACGTCGACGAGATCAAAAACCTCACAAGGATTCTTCAAGTGTGTATGCCTCATTGCAATGACGATGAAGCCACCTGTGTTACATGTAATAACAAATAACACGTCACCCGAGGGCAGTCAGCGATCGATTCATCCTGATATTACAATTGTAGAGCGTGTGAATTCAACTGAATATGACGTGTTCGATTAATAGCGGAAAATACGATTTGGAAAAAAAAAATCTTACTCAGGAAAAAAAAAAAGAGAGATGAATTTGATTTACTCAAAAGAAGATGCTTATGGATTATGTGAAATTTCAAAATTGTGAAAACATTGTGCAAACAAATCTGCAGGAAAGTGGCCTTCTGAAACTAAAAGCTTTTGATACTTGTAAACATTGTACTATAATGTACATAATAATCTAAATGCACTTATTGTCAGATGACTGTGTTTAAATGACTATTTTGCTGTACACCTGAGTGAAATACAGCCGGTATGATTATGGAACCCATCTTCTGAAAGAGAGAGAGAGAGAGAGAGAAAAAAAAAAGGTTTATGCGGTGTCTGACTTTCTCGCTACATTTTAATGGTAGGCTTCTTAAAAAAAAAATAGAATAAAACTACTGTATCGTGCACATTAAAAGCTTATTTTAGAGCCTTGACACTGGTATATTACTTGAAGAAGACAACTGTATCATCCCTATTCAAATTATGTACATTGTATATACATACATAAAGCTAAAGAAAAAAAAAAGACGTTCGGTAGACAGACATTCTTTGACAGATTCGGCTTTGAATTTGACAGTCAGGTGCTGGTCGGTTACAGTTCGTTATTCCGAAGGTTCGTTTATCTAAAAATGGAAAAGTTTCGTAATTCCGAACGTTCGTTAGTACGCACCTTTTTTTTCATTTTCGGATGAACGAGCCCTCAGAATAACGACCCTTATTTCATTTTCGCATTGCCGAACCTTCAGAATAACTAACCTTAAAGTTATTTCACTTTCGGATTAACGAACCGTCGAAATAACGAACCTTCCGAATAACGCCACAAATGTGCGGATTAACGAACCCTATTTCATTTCCAGATTAGGGAACATATAGGTATACGGAATTTGCTTGAATAGAGAACCTTCGGAATAACGAACCTTATTTCATTCTCAGATTAACGAACCTCCGGAATAACGAACATTACCGTATAAGCCTTCAGGAGCTTTAAGCATTGAACACACTGTAGGTTAATTCAAAACAATACTAACATGATGCATTAACATAGCCATTATTTAGCTTTATATTGATTAATTTGCCATCTTCATGTATATCTTGTGTCCAATTTTTTTACCCGGTTTCACCAATCTCACGAGCTCCTTGAGACTACTTCCATCGCAATGTCCCGGTAGAAACACACCACTCGACACAACAGCGTCAAAAGAATCTAAAACGAATGGAAAACAACAACAACAACAACTAACATAACAAACCTAAACATTCTGCAAGAGCCTTTCAGCAAAACCACATAATCATTTGAAAAGTTAGATCGCAAAATGATTAACTCCATTCTTGTTAATTTGAGATATTTGCGAATAAAGTTGCTAAAATACAAAGACAACCATAAGAAAATATGAGATATTTTTAATTATAACTTCAGGTATATTTTTTGTTATGTAACAAGTGAGGTATCACTGGAAAGATCTTATTTTGCCTGAATATCTGATCATAGACTTACTTAAAATGGCGCTTAGCCCATTTTGCGATCAATCTCTTCAATTGATAACATCTTGACTTTGAAATTACAGCTGAGACATGCCAAATGTCTTTTGAATCGAATGTTCTGCTAAGAACATTCGCAGCATCATGAACAATGGGGCTACAAGAGCACCGAGGACTAAATAATTATTACAGAATGATAGGCGACTATCAATATATTTCACAAAGTCTTGTGCTTTCCATCACTTGTCCGCTTCCACTCTTTAATACATGTAGCATGTTTCGGTTGAAGTATTTGTGGAAATTCATCTTCTTATGAATACACTGTACTTTACAAACATTGGTTTCCTTCATCCCAAATATCAAGGGATTGTATTCTCCTCTATTTATGAAACGAATCTTTATCCATGGGATAAATTTTGAACCAATAAATATAAATCGTTGTGCACCGTATGATAATAATGATAACATGGTCTTCGTGTTGCCATTGCTCCACTAGAGGGGCCTGCCATTATCATTACACTAGCATTATTTGCCAGGTACAAGCTGTACCCATATATACACCTGGGTTAAGGGGGACATGATGGGTAAAAACAGCTTGTCCGAGGACGTAGCACTTGACGGGATTCGAACTCGGGATCTCCAAATGAAAGTCAGGAATCGTCCCCACTCTTGACTTTGCCACCGTGTACGCTCGAATTTCCAAACTATTAAAGTAATGATTGTCTATCTGCATTGCTCTTCTTCCAGAGTTACCCTGTTTCCCATCTGAATTTGACATTTTTTAAGCATAGATTTAAATATATGAGATGGTGTGAGAATTTTTTGGAGACTGATCTTTTCTCAAGTTAATATACCCATATTTTATCCCTGGGGTTTATGAAACTGTGAATGGAAACGCTACGAAAACTATAAAAAAAAGAAAAAGAAAAAAGAAAACAAGAGCGGCATAAACATGATATTCATGATGCATGTATCAAGTCTTAGGTCAATCTAACATTGCTTTACAGTTTTAGCCATAAAGTTTAAATCCCCTTTTTGCTGCACACAAGCGATGACGAATGACTTAGCTCACCCTTAACTTTAGAGGAACATTTTCTCAGTGGAATCATTCCAGAATCAATGTTGTTCCACAATGCATTTTGATGGGTTAGAAACATAAAGTCACAATGAATCTCCTCATCCAGAATGCGACCTTGACTAGAGATTCTTATCTTGCTACTTATATCTAAAGACCTATACATGTACATACTTTTATTTGACTTTGAGTGAGCTTTAGTCTGTTAAGTCTTTACTTGATATCTAATCACATTATGTCGTACATAGTACGTCAGTTCATATTAAAACAATCACTGACTGGCTGTTTTGGACAGTACGCGTGAATGATTTACTAACTGTCCTTCAGAAGGAGTGGTGTTGGTCCGATGAAGCTCTTGATCAGCTCTGTGTAACATCCTTTTGATTTGCAGACGTCGAGAAGTTTCTGGGAGGGGTCGACGGCGCAGATGTTGGTAAAGCCGCTCTTGGAAAGCTGGATTAAAGACGGAGTAAAATTACTTCACCCGATATGATGTCATACAATACAGTTGACAGAAGGTTTAACGGCGTATCTGTCGTCAAAATGTTGATGGATAAAACTGAGAGCTCACTCCACGAAAAGCTGACCTTACGGATATAGTAGGACTACAGAAACAGAACGGTGTGAAGTTAAAACTGGACTCAGAATATGAATTTCATTTTTATTTCTAAGGCTTTCCTAAAATATGCAAATTAGATGAGACAATATATTATGTCATTAGTTCTGTTTCCAATTGACCGTTTCTGTAATGTATTATAATTTATGACTGTTTATTTTCCTACAACCTAGTAACGAAGCATTTCATTGACCTGCTCCCTCCAATTAAGTGCCACAGGCAGGAATTCAAGCCACGTTTTAACAGAGTAAGCCAGTTCGGAGATAGCTCATGTGCACATGGATACAAATGACCTTTCATTTTTCTCAGTTGGTTAAATGCCCCAGTCACATATAAACACGGACGCTCAAGGATCTACACGGTGATCCGGGGACGTCCGGAGAGATCCGGGATTTTGATATGACTGTACACACGGTATCAACACGGGAGCTACACGGACAAACACGGCATCTACACGGATCAACACGGCAGCTACACGGCAGCCACACAGACCACCCTGGATTGCTCTGCTAACAAGGCAATCCCCGGATGACGCCGGATGTTTTTGACCTCCAAAAGTTGCCGTGTTGGCCTCCCAGCGTCAACACGGATCTCTCCCCGGATCAGATCCGGGGTGGTCCGGGGTGATCCGGGATGTCTATGTGACTGGGGCATTAGGCACTTCACTCAATTCAAAGCGATATCTATAGTGCAGCAACTTGCTCAACATAGCAATTTATGGAACTCGTATTCTAACAAAGAATAAACCTGTGTAGATGAAGTGACCAGAATGGTTCGTCAATCAACACTTTGGGAAGCATCCATTTCATTGTGCTGTTTTGAATACATTAACAAACTTTTTCTGTTAACATTGCCAAATACAGTGCTTGCTGTCAGGTGGATGTACTGACAGGCACCATATGTAAGGATTATATGAATAATCATAGTATTACAGATGCTTATCTCAGTGAATTTAAAAACCAACCAGTCTCTCGGTATAAATGACCTTTTTCTGCTCATGCTCAAACTGGAACCCCGAACTGGCTTGTTACCGCGGCAGCGTCCGGGTAATCTTCTTTCAACCTGCCTGTTAAAGCGGTCGTTGCTTGGACGTTGTCGCAGTAACTTTTGCTTCTTGCTTTTGTAATCTCCTGCTGTTTTATTGTCCGAGGCGAGGAATTTTGTTCTCTGGACGTTATTGCGACGTTGCCGCTGTAGGGTCTGTTAAAACAGGGCTTTAGTTGTTGCTATGTAGGGCAAGTCTCCGGCAGGTTTTATGGTTGTTAAGGACAACTTTTCAGAACATAGCAGGCATAGAATTTGAATACATTTTCCGACTTATGACGTAATTTATCAAGACATGTGAAATAAATTTGAATTGAATTGAATTTCACAATTGTGAATTGTGAAAACAATTCAATGGGAACAGGATTTCGGCAGGAAGTCTTTATTAATGAGATTTTGAGGAAATCCCAAAATGTACACATACACGCACACGCACATTCTCACACACACTCACACACACACACACACACACACACGCGATATGACGCCTCAGCGTTCACTGACCTCCTCTCCGACGAGTCCCGTACCGGCGCCGGCGTCTAATATTCTGGCATTCTTGTTTTCTCCGAGCAAGGTGTCCAGCTTCCCCGCCGCAGCTTTCGGTCCTTTGTAGCCGGCATCTGCATGAACCTTCAAGACAAAATTAAATAAGGACCTTGAAAGCGAGGTTCTCCTCCAATCAATATCAAAAATTATTATTATTGGATCATGTAAAACACTCTACTTGCCGTATCAGCATCAGGAGCAGCAACAACAAGATCAACCATAAGTAATGAAAGAAAAAAATGAAACGAAATAAATAGGAGTTTGTCGAGAACGACGACAAAAGCTTTAATACCTTTCAACATAATTATGCGATTCAATGGCAGGCATTGATGGACGAAAGCGATGGAATCGACCCTCTAGTATTATATGTTTCTATATAACATCAGTGGCTTCATACACGCATACGAGATTAGCACGATTGTCATGCCACATGTTATCAGGGCATCTTTCCTACTAAATGCATGTCAATACTCATACTCCTCTTCTCGAGCTTTAAAATTTTACGCCAGGCAAGGACTTTGTTTTTGCTATTCAACATAAATCATATCTTATTATCACAAATATTTTCATATAGAATTTTCTTAACGACTCCACTAAAGGACAATGGCCACGCGGTCGACATCAAGCAGTATTACAGGCCTACGAGCTACATGGTCCGCGAGCTAGACACTAGGTAAATAGGGCCCACGAGCTCGATAGAAGATAGAAGACAAAAAAAGGCCTCGAGCTGGACATTACATCACAGGGCTTAATTTACGTAGTGTCGAGCTCGTGGATCCTATAAACCTACCGTCCATAGCTTGTGGGCTGTATGACTCGTGGGTTTATGACTCATGGACCTTTTTTCAATGTCAATCTCGTGGGCCGTATGACTCGTGGGTATCGAGGTCGTGGGGTGACCCCTTCAAATAAATCATCTCTGAGTGCAGGCGGTGGTGTCTGCGAAATGATGGCTACATAGGCCTATAACAAAATATGACAGCGTCTGATCGTATGCGTCATTGTATATTATAGCACCCCTATGCTGAAACAGAAAAGATCCAAACACGGGAGCTACACGGACAAACTTCAGCCTTCTCATTTGGTTTGAGTGTAACACAAATCTGTGTGTCGTCAGCATAGACCAAATGCTGAACGCCACGGTGGGATTCAATGACTTTGGACAATGGACTGGTATAAAGAAGAAAAAGGAGTGGCCCGACCACGGAACCTTGCGGAACCCCACAGGTCAGGGGGAATGGTGAAGACAGCGTGTCACTGATGATGACTCGTTGAGTACGGCTGTGAAGATATGAACGGATCCAGTCAAGAACAGTTCCGGATATCAGGAAGTCTTTTCCAATGCGGCGAAGTAACACACTGTGGTCAATAGTATCAAAAGCAGCTGTGTAGTCCAGGAGTATTAACACTGCTTCATTTCCCTTGTCTACGGCCAATAGAAGATCATTGAAAAGTTTAACCAAGGCAGTTTCTGTCGAATAATGATTGCGATATGCGGATTGAAAAATAGGAAACATGCCGGATCTTTCAAGGTAATCTTTGAGTTGTGATGACACAATCCTCTCCATGACCTTACCCAAAAAATGGGAGATTAGCGATGGGTCTATAATTCTTGAGTTCATTTGGGTTAAGTGAAGACTTCTTAAGGAGAGGGAGGAGTAGAGATGACTTAAATGGTTCTGGGACAAGACCAGTGGACAAAGAGAGGTTGAACAACTTGGTAATGACAGGAAGAATATCATCCAGCGTGTCCTTCAACAACCAGGTAGGTATTGGGCCCAGTTTACAGTACTTAGGTGGTAGTGATGCGATAAGTTCCTTAACTTCCAGATCAGATACAGGATAGAACTCTGAAAGTTGAAACTGAGATGGACCAACCAAGGCTGCGGTTGATGGCACTGGAACAGTGTCAGGGAAGGCAGATATAACGTTGGATACCTTCTCAGCAAAAAACTTTGCAAACTTGTTTGCAAGTTCAGAGTCCGACGAGTGGTCAGGGAGAATCAGTGAGTGATTTGATGAGGAGAGTGATTTCACAAGACAGAAGAGTCTCTTGGTGTCAGCATCAGCGATGAGATTCTTAAGGTAAGTTGACTTAGCCTTGAAGATGCATTCGTAGTATGATTCACACTCGTGACGGTACTGTTCCCGATCAAAACAAAGTCCTGACTTGATCATTCGACGTTCTGCCCGGCGTCGTCTTCTATTTGCCTCTCGAATCTCGTCGTTGAACCAAGGTGCTTGAGGCCTGATCGTTACAGTTCTCACCTGTAGAGGAGCGTACCTATCTAGCAGAGCGCGGAGACAGGTGTTGTAATGATTAGCAACTTCAGAAGGACAAGTCAGATCAAGAGAAGAACTGACTAACAATTCAATGTCACTACGTAGAGAGTCCAGTCGATGTTGCGAAATTTTCTGTAACTCACTTGTTTCTTGGGATTCTACGGCCTTGAGAGGTTTGCTGAGGCAACAATTGCAGAATGATCTGAAGGTAGCGAAGATAACATGCTGACACGGTAGATGATATCAGAGTCTGAGTCTCTAGTGAAGAGTAGGTCCAGAGTATAACCGGCGCGATGAGTGGCACCTTGGATATGCTGCTTGAACCCCAGAGAATCAACTCCATCCATAAAAGACTTTGCAAAATTATCATTGGGATCATCTACATTCACATTAAAATCACCCAAGAGTACAGGTAAGTAATCACTAACACTTGCGCCTTCAAGAAGAGTGAGGAACTCTTCCAAGAAGGTCCGACTAGAGAAATTGTTACTTGTAGAAGGAGGATGGCGATAGATACAATATAACCTAACTGCAGAGGATGAAGTAAGGTTAAGTGTTAGATCAAGCAACTCAAATGAAGAAAAAGTGTGGTTTGTAGTGCACCGTACTGTCGATCTATAAAGTACAAAAATGCCACCACCTCTAGAAGATGCACGGGGTTGATGAGTAAAATCATAATTTGGCAAAGATGATCTAAGATCTGCCAAAGTGTAAGCATCTCTACAGCAAACAAACAAACATTTCCCACTTTTGATCCTTAATAGTTCAAAAACTGTATATCAGATAACACTGACATTGATATGAGCAATAGCTGAATAGTGTACAATTTTGTTGGAGGTAATTTAAAAATGATAGCATGAATCAGTTTCATTAAATTCAAGATTTATTTTTCATATTTCAGATTTTGCTCTGTTTTCAACCCTCTGTACAAAAGTTTAATTTTGCACAGGGGTCAATTGGTGTGTATGGGAGTGTGTGGTTAACACCATGAAGATGGTCCTGAACAATGGCCAGTATTGGAATGCTCTAATACATATTCATGAGAAATTCCAAATCACAGCTAGTCTTTCACATTCATCCTGAAATGTAGTGTATGCAAGCACGTGAAAACATATGCTTATCTTTTTTTTTTTTTCATGTGCATGCATTTTACTCTTTACCATGAATTCAGACTAGCAGTGCCCAGGGCAATCCATCATAAATTATTAACAAAGCATTCATCACTATTCATGTGCCTTGGAGCAAGAGTCCAGAAGCCTAGTCAGCAGAGCTCTGAAAAGGTGGTATTCATGGTATTCAAGTTTATTGTTCAGGGTCATTGTAAGCACACACTCACGTACACATCATTGGTTCTTGTGTAAAGTTTAATTTTGTACAGAGGGTTCAAATTTGACCAAAATCTGGAACTTAACTTTAAAATCAATCATGGATTTAACGAAACTGTTTCATGCCCTCATATTCAAATCACCTCCAACTAACTTGCACACTATTCAGCTATTACTCATATCAATGACAGTGTTATCTGATGTATAGCTTTCAAACTATTAAAGGGAAACCAGTCCAAAAATAAGTTAGTCTGATAAAAAAAGAGTAAAATCTTACGAATGCAATGGTAAAAAATTTGACTGAAATCGGATGAAAAATAAGGAAGTTAGGAAATTTTGAAGTTTTGCTTATTTCTGCAGAACAGTTCTTGTACAGTGGATATGAATATGCAAATGAGTGAGCTGGCCATGTCATAACCTCACAAATTCAATGTTTCTGTCATTGAAGTCTAAAACTTGATATTAGTCCTGGTTGAATAACTTCAGAATAGTGATCAGTTAGATATATCAGGATTTGAGCCTCGAGCATAATTGCGTTGCAATGAAAAACTGGAAATTCCAAAATTTTGTGTACAAACTATATGGTAAGTTGTGAGGGTATGGCATGCTCACTTTGCCATTTGCATATTCATATTGACCGTTCAAGAACTGTTTCCTGAAAAATTAGCGAAACTTCAAAATGTCATAACTTCTTTAATTTATGTTTGGACTGGATTTCCCCTTTAAGGATTAAAAGTGGGAAATGTTTTTGTAACACCTAGTACATAACATATATATATATATATATATATATATATATATATATATAGGGTATGAATTTTTAGATTATATATATCATCTAAAAATTTATACCTTATATTTTACTCTTTGCCTGTGATGTGAATACATGGGCTATAAATTCTCTAACCTTGTCATAGCTGCCCTCCTCCGCCCAGTCATCGTAAAGTTTAGTCAATACCTCGGGCTGCACGTCGCTGCCGTACTTGATAAACGTCCCGATCATGTCCGTCATGTTCTGGTCCATTCTCGTGCCACGCGCAGCCGAGACACGTCGAGGCTGGAAGGATGAGGTTGTGAATGCTCTAGACTAGATCACGTTTCGCAGATGCTACACTTCTGCAGGCCCGTAACTGGGGGGGGGGGGGGGGGGTTCCGCTAGCGAACAGGGTCCGCTTGACCAAAGCTTCCCAAAGCTCCAAATACGACAGAAGAATGATACGATATATACGAACATGTTCAGAAAATGCTCACACTGATTTGTAAGTTTTAGCAAGCTTTTGGATCCAATTGTCGCATGATCTGTTATTTTATATAAAGGGCAAACCACCGTATAAACAGTGTGCCAGCATTGTATGATTTTTAAGTACAACGAACTATGAGATAAGTGCCATGTGAATTCCTACACAGACCCAAATTTCGGCTCACTCGCTCGTACTAATTTAGAGTATTTTTTCAAGTCCTCTGTCTGTTGGTATAAATCGTTATCTATAAGGCCGTTACTATATCTCGATTAAAATTGTAAAATTTAATAACCAAAAAATGACAAGAATTCCATGTTTTGTAAGCTGAAATACAACAATTTTCGGCTCGCTCGCCAAAATTTATCAAAATTTATTACACTGAAATCACCCTCAAAAGACCCCTATATACACGAACATGTTCAGAAAATGCTCACACTGATTTGTAAGTTTTAGCAAGCTTTGGGATTCAATTATCGCATGATCTGTTATTTTATATACCTGGCAAGCCAACATATAACAGTGTGTCAGCATTGTATGATTTACAAGTACAACGAACTATGAAAGTGCAATGTTTCCTACACAGAAATATGCAAAATTCGGCTCACTCGCTTCTACTAATTTAGAGTATTTTTGCAAATCCTCTGTCTGTTGTTGGTATAAATCGTTTAAGGCCGTCACTGTATCTCGATTAAAATTGTAAAATTCAATAACTAAAAAATGACAAGAATTCCATGTTTTGTAAGCTGAAATACAAAAATTTTCGGCTCACTCGCTGCACTCGCTCGCCAAAATTTATCAAAATGTATTACATTGAAATCACCCTCAAAAGACCCCTATATATAAAAACATGTTCAGAAAATGCTCACACTGATTTGTAAGTTTTAGCAAGCTTTGGGATTCAATTATCGCATGATCTGTTATTTTATATACAGGGCAAGCCACCATATAACAGTGTGCCAGCATTGTATGATTTACAAGTACAACGAACTATGAGATAAGTGCAATGTTTCCTACACAAAAATATGCAAATTTCGGCTCACTCGCTTGTACTAATTTAGAGTAGTTTTTAAAGTCCTCTGTCTGTTGTTGGTATAAATCGTTTAAGGCCGTCACTATATCTTGATTAGAATTGTAAGATTTAATAACCCGAAAAATGACAAGAATTCCATGTTTATAAGCTGAAATACAAAAATTTATTACATTGAAATCACCCTCAAAAGACCCCTATATATACGAACATGTTCAGAAAATGCTCACACTGATTTGTAAGTTTTAGCAAGCTTTGGGATTCAGTTATCGCATGATCTGTTATTTTATATACAGGGCAAGCCACCACATAACAGTGTGCCAGCATTGTATGATATACAAGTACAACGAACTATGAAATAAGTGCAATGTTTCCTACACAGAAATATGCAAATTTCGGCTCACTCGCTTCTACTAATTTAGAGTATTTTTTTCAAGTCCTCTGTCTGTTGGTATAAATCGTTATCTATAAGGCCGTCACTATATCTCGATTAAAATTGAAAAATGTAATAACCAAAAAATGACAAGAATTCCATGTTTTGTAAGCTGAAATACAAAAATTTTCGGCTCGCTCGCTGCGCTCGCTCGCCAAAATTTATCAAAATTTATTACATTGAAATCACCCTCAAAAGACCCCTATATACACGAACATGTTCAGAAAATGCTCACACTGATTTGTAAGTTTTAGCAAGCTTTGGGATTCAATTATCGCATGATCTGTTATTTTCAAGCCACCATATAACAGAGTGCCAGCATTGTATGATTTACAAGTACAACGAACTATGAAATAAGTGCATTGTTTCCTACACAGAAATATGCAAATTTCGGCTCACTCGCTTGTACTAATTTAGAGTATTTTTTCAAGTCCTCTGTCTGTTGTTGGTATAAATCGTTTAAGGCCGTCACTATATCTTGATTAGAATTGTAAGATTTAATAACCCCAAAAATGACAAGAATTCAATGTTTATAAGCTAAAAATACAAAAATTTTCCACTCACTCGCTGCGCTCGCTGGCCAAAATGTATCAAAATTTATTACATTTAAATCAACCTGAAAAAAAAACAAAAAAACTTTTAAGTGCTTGAAAAAGCATATCATGTGGACTTTTTTTTAAAGTCCCTACCGGGTTGGGGTTGGGGTTGCCCCGGGCGCCGTTTCCCTAGAGACGCATAGGTATAAGAACAACTCAGTATATAGGCACGAAGATGATCAAAGACTTTTCTTCATGGCTGATACATGTGTCAAATCGAACTATTAAACAGTGTTAAAGGTGAAGAATTTATTGTTTTTACGTTTGAAAATATACCCCTCACAGAGTGAGACCCTATCCTGCTTGGTTGCTTAAAGGTCCAGTTTACCTTTGGGAGCAGTGATTTCAAAAATTTTCAAGATATCATATTTGATGCATATGTGTAGGTCTGTTGTATCATAAAACATCCTACCATATGAAATATTTGCAATAAAACCTAAAATATAAGGAGATATCAGGGTTTTTCTCAATAAACCGTAACTGTATACGGTTTAGTCTGGAAAAATTTTTATTATAACTATTGTTCACATTTTGTGTATTTAACAGCACTTAACATCGATTATACGGATTCAAATTTTGACAGTGGTTGTTTCTATCCCTAACTCACATTTTAGAACTATTTTATAGCACTAATGCTTTCATCTGCAAATGGTAAATTATGCCTTTAACTTCCTCAGAAAGGTCCACTATTTCCAATAAAAATATTTATTTTGAACCCCCCCCCCTAAAAATCCTAGTTACGGGCCCTGTTCTGTGAAGTCATCCATACTGCATGGGTATAAAGGCTCTGTCACACCTTTCCGGGCAAGCCTTGCGTGTGATTCGCGCAGAGCAATTTTTGCTACCCGGAGATCCCCGCAGATGGCCTGCACATGACAGTACCTGGCACGTATCTCACCCGCAGTCGCTCGGAGGCGCGAACCCAAATGCTGTTTACCCGCAGCCATGTTTAGACCCTGTCACACCTTTCCGGGCAAACACTCAACTAACCAGCAGAAAGGCAGTAACTGACCCTCAACATGCACGCGGGTTAAGTGCCTGTGACTTGCGGCAGCTACGAGCCTCCTACTAGTTTTCTGCGTGGACCTCTGCTGGCAATCCCCGAGAGTCACCCGGAAAAATTTTGAGCATGCTCTAAACTTGGCTGCGGGTAAATCGGACTTGCGTGCGCAACTACGGGCGGCTACGTGCCAGGTACTGTCACTGTGCAGGTCATCTGCGGGAACCTCCGGGTAGCAAAAATTGTTCCCCGCAAGTCACTAGCAAGGTTTGCCCGGAAAGGTCCTTGAGCATGCTCAAACTTGTTCCATTTGAGTCGCGGGGATTGCCCGCAGATGTCCACGCAGAATACCAGTAGAAGGGCCGTAGCGGTAGCACCTCGCAGCCAACTCCCATGCAACTAGCCCGTAACTAGAACGTGAGTAGAACGTAAGTAGTACACGTCCAGCAGGTAAGACACACTCGAAACTCCCCCAAATCCTTGTCCGCCCGCAAAAATTACACTGCGTGCTGGAAAATCCATACATGCAACAAGCCCGCGCAGCTTGCCCGGAAAGGTGTGACAGGGCCTTTACATGCATACAATTGTTTATTGCCAAAGCGAGATTTGCCAGTGTTGAGTGAACAGCTGCAATTTGTATAGAGCAGGTTATTAAAAAAACAAACAAACAAACAATACAGTGCGTATCAAAAAAAAAAAAGAAGGTAATCCAACTTATGCAAGAGCTGGAGGGGTTTGTTTCCTCTTCCATGTGGAAACTATGGACAAACAATTTACGATACTCTGCCTTTGTCCTGGGAAATGTTGTGTGTGACCTCTTTCACCCAAGTTTCCGAAGGGATGTAGCCTGGCGAGTGTTCCATATGGATCCACAAGTGATATTCTAATATATAGTAATGATAATTAGACAAATTTGTATAGCGCAGCTACTATGTAGATATACTCTACTGCGCTGTGATGTAACAGAGCTCCTGATATTGTTACTGATTAGCCACACGAAAAATAGATAACAAATTAATCAAAGGCTTCTGAAAAATGGTAAGTCTTCAATAAAGATTTGAAGACAGCAAGTGATGAGGCCTTCCTCATTTTCTCAGGTAATTTATTCCAAAGTTTTGGAGCAGCACAGCTGAAGGCACAATCCCCTAACGTTACTTTCGTTTTTAAGTGAGGTTGCTTTGAAGCAACTTATCCTGTGTACTTCGTAAATTATGAGAATATGAATGTGATTTCATTGATATCAATTCTGATAAATAACCAAATGCTTGACCATGCAGTACTTTATAAACAAGTAACAAAATTTTAAATACAATTCTCTGCCTTACTGGCAACCAATGTAATTTCATCAAAACAGGTGTAATATGTGAAAATTTTGACGAACTGGACACAAGTCTCGCACATGCATTCTGAACACGCTGAAGCTTGGTTATCTGTGAATCTGGTAAACCAAACAATAACCCATTACAATAATCAAGCCTACTGCTAATGAATGCGTGAACAAGAGTTTCAGCGTCTTCCTGGTTCAAATATCTACGAATGTGACGTAAGTTATGCAACATGTAAAAAGCAGACTTGCATGTGGTTGATATATGCTTCTCCATGTTTAAACGAGAATCAAGCCATACACCCAGGTTTTTCACAGAGCTCGATGGTTTAACTTCCAAATCTCCAACTGATATCTTATTAATATCCAGCTTTGCTACTTGTCTTGGTGTCCCAACAACGAAAAACTCAGTCTTCCCATTATTAAGCATTAACTTATGTTTGGACATCCAAGAACGGACATAACATATACAGGATTCTAAGTTCAAAATACTATCAATGTGCAAGTGTTCACCATCAAGACTGAAGGAAATGTACAACTGTGTATCGTCAGCATAACAATGACAGGAGACATTTGGGAAACGACGATGTATACCCTTGATCAGATTACTTGTATAGAGTGTAAAAAGAAGGGGCCCAAGGCGTGACCTCTTGAGGCACCCCGTATGGAACATCAAAATTCTTTGACACTACATCCTCTATCATAATCTTTTGCCGTCTGTTAGAAAGATAAGACTTAATCCATGCAAGGACAGACTCACTCATGCCAAAAGATGAATGTAATATATTCACTAATATCCCATGATCGATAGTGTCAAATGCAGTACTTAGATCGAGCAATACCAAAAATGTTACCTTTTTAATATCCATTGCCAATGAAATATCATTCTTGATCTTAACCAAGGACGTTTCTGTGCTATGAAACTGCCTGTATGCGGACTGCATACATGGAAGCAATTCATTACCCTGTAGATGTTCTAAAATCTGCTGAGTAGCAGCTCCTTCAACCAGTTTTGATACATATTGTAGATTGCTAACTGGTCTTAGGTTGTCATAACTCAATTCCATACCACGTTTTTTTTTTTTTTTTTTTTTTTTTTTTTTTTTTGAGAAGTGGCCTAACTAGTGCCACTTTCCACTCAGATGGAAAGAGACCACTGGAGAGAGACACATTGATGATTTTAGTAAAGACCGGGAGGAGTGACTCTGTGCAATGCAAAACAAGGGTTGTTGGCATGGGATCCAAAGAGCAGGACTTTTTGCTCAGACTAGAAACTAATTTCTCAACATCTCTTACAGATAACATTTTGAAATGATTGAAGTTTGCATTGTGCGAAGTCTGAAAATCCATATCATCAAAAGGACAAATCCCATCATCTAGAATGAAAGAAAAATAAAAAGAATTTTCCCAGATCATCAACAAATGTCCTCTTATCAATATGGTGAGGTGTCACAACATGAAGTTTAGTCATATTCAGCAGTAATTTAGTAACACTGAAGAGACACCTTTGATCTGAACTATTTTCTTTGATCATTTGAGAGTAATATGTACGACGAGCACTATTCATAACAAATAGAGTTCTATTACGGGCAGCTTCGAAATTCTCATAATCGAGAGGAGATTTCGTTCTCAACCATTTCTTCTCAGCTGTCCTTCTTTTTCTTTTTTTGTGTTCTTACATCATATGTGAACCATGGTACCCGTGGATGAGATGACACAGTCTTGGTAATCAAAGGTACATGTTTGTCCAAAATTGAACTAAGTGTATCATTGTATAAAATAACCAACTTTGTAAAATCGTCAGGAGTGTCTGTACATAATAAACTGTTAGCCACATCATGCTTCAATGAATCTAAATCTATACAGCCAATTTTGCGAAAGGACATTTTCTTAGATGGTGCATGTGGCTTGACTGAATTAAGCTCACACATAACAGAGAAATGATCAGACAATAAAGGACCAGGCCATGGTCGGCCCACAATTATGTTGTCTGACTTGCGAGATATAACCAAATCTAAAGTGTGACCATGTAAATGAGTACTAAAATCAACATGCTGAATGCAAAAAAATGACTCAAGCAGATCTGAAAATGACCTAGACTCATAATTCACATATCCACATGAACATTAAAATCACCAGTGATTACAACAGGTATGTTGCATTACAAATACTCTTGTATAAACTCATTAAATTCAGATATAAAAGTAGACATTGATATAGGATGAGTATCACAATATGGCGGCCTGTAAATATATATGAGATCAAGTTTGAAAGATTTCAGTGATATGTGGTAACAAGTAAACTCAAATGATCTCTTTTCACCAGCAAGAACTTGATGGACATCAAGAGTGTCCTTGAAAAGGAGGGCAGTTCCTCCACCACGACGACCAGTACGCGGACAATGAACAAATCGATGACCAGTACGGACGATATCATGGATGAGCGCAGAGTCATTATCTGTCAACCAAGTCTCAGTTAAGGCGTACAAATCAGCCTTTCCTTCACAGATGAAATCAAATATAGATGCTGACTTATTACGTATTGAACGAGTGTTCACAGTACACAACCTGAGATAGCTACGAGGAGTAGAGACAATGCCAAAATATTCAACATTGTCTGACATTTTACCACGATTAATATGAAGTGCGTTGATAATTTGGAGTGTACTTGATTCCTCGTTCAGAAGATGACAGTCTGAGCAAAGAAAATGTAGGTGACATTTGCTGATCTGGACCTGGGTTAGTGTGGATATCTCCATCTTGCAGTATCTCAATCTGAAAAGAAGCACTGCAGTTCTGGCTATAGGAAATCCTGCCCTTCAAAAAATGCTTTCTGACGAAAGGCTGACGAACAAAAGGAAGGAATGTTGAGCGTCCATCATAATGTTCAGGTCCATTCAGCCTCACATGAAGACACACAGCAAGCACCAGACACAGCTGAAGAAGTCCCATTATGTCCAAGTTCAGGTCCAGTGAATACACATTCTACAGTGGGTTTACAGCTGTACATGTAGCAGTACATTACATATGAGCAACTACTTACAGTGTATGGGAGACCATGCCTTCTTGCCTTGGCTGAAAATGGCTAAGTTGCAAAGAAAATTGATACTGGTAGAATAAGTGACCAAAATGATCAAACACTTCGAAAAAGGTCTAGTAATATCCAGATCACTAGTATAACAAGATAACAATGATCACAAAATGTAAATTGTGTGCTTAAACCAGTATAAATAACAAAGTAAATAGGAGCTCTGTGGAGAGCTGTACAATGCGCGCTAATCCTATCCTATCTTATATATATATATATATATATATATATATATATATATATATATATATATATAGACATAGGCCCTACCTGTGTTTTGGTGCCTTGTCTGCTACCGGCGGTTTCACGCTGTCGCGATCTTTAGGCAGACTGACAAAGTGGTGTGTTTCTGTGCTTATGTGGCGCGGTGGATCGGTTTGACGCATGGATGGTTTTTCTTTTCCGGTGTCTGCAGTTCGTTTTTGTTTCGGATGATAATGACCTTCTCATCGAGGCAGAGGTAGTCTAGCGGGCGACGTATTTTTAGCCTAAATCAGTGATTGGCAGTCAATAGAGGGCGCGACGATGTGGAAGTCAAGTTGACTAAAAATACGTCTAGTAAGAAACCTCCGAATAGAGGCGTGGAACCGGGTGTGGCAAGACAGTTGTCAGTCGCCAACTCTCGAAGTTTTATTGGCTGAGCATCGGATGTCAATCAGAACACGTCGCAGAGTCCGAAGAAATGCTAGTCTGCTCTCCTAGGTATACTACAGATAATCTTTCAATAAAAATACAGTTTGCCTCTCTCTTTCAGCTTACTACAGTATTTTTTCACTCTTCTCCATTCTTTTTGAGGTGTATTACATCTTACCTTACTTCAAATAGAAAAGAATGATGGCAATCAGTGCAACTGACTTCAGTTGTACATCTATGAGGGTTTTGCACGTGGAAACTACGCCCAAATTACTGCCGAATGCAAACGTTCAATTATTGGAGTAAAGTCTATTTGATATTTACTTTAATTGTACGTTTCGGAAATGTATTTGATATCATTACTCCCCTTTATCATTTTTAACCATGAGTTACTATATATTTTGTGTTAAACTTTGCATGATATTTGCTTAACATCAATAAAGCTGCCGTCAAGACATCAATCTCTATATCGGAGCACCGTAGACTTTAAACAGGCATTTTCTGTCGTGTTCCGCGTGATCACACTGTCACGGAAGAACCCGTCCGCAGTAACATGGGCGTCCAAGGGGAAAACAAAGAGGAGCTGCGACACAAAAAGATTCCTGCAAAGCCAAAGGCACCGGTGAAATATGGTGCATTCTTTGCAATCATGAAATAACGAGATGCCATCTATGTGATCCTAGCAACAAGTAATGATAAACCGATTCAATCTGATTCACATTTCTTTACAAATGCAAATGAGGACATCTTTCTCACCATTCCGAATGCATGCCAATGCAGAAAATTAAGCTAACCAATGAGGCTTATGCATACACACACACGCAAAGGAAGAAAAAAAAAAGCACGACCTACTTACGAAACTGAAGCATAACACGCATAATATGTGACCATGGCCAAAGCGCCGGAAAAGACAAGTGATGATCATTTTTTATCCAATTTCACCGTTGTCAAATCAAACATCCACGAATAATTTGTGTACATGCTTATATAGTTGGTAGCTCATGGTAATTCCTATATATTACTTTCCTGGTTTTCATATCTCAGAAAGTGCTTCGAGGCTCAGGGACGTTATACATTGGTTGAAAAGTTAAAGTTATATTTCCAGGGCCCTGTTTTATGAAGAGTTAAAATTGATTATATAGTTGATTTCAACTGTAAGTCTATGGCAGCCTGTGTGGTAAGGAAATTTAAAATCGATTTTATCTTTTGATAAAACGGGGCCCAGGGCCCCGTTTTATCAAAAGATAAAATCGTTATTATCATTCATTCGTTCATTATCAGATTAACGAACCTTGGAATGATGAATCCCAGAAAGGACATGAAGGAACATATCAATCATTTCTGAAATCTTGTCAGAAAATACGAGTATAATCATTTCTTCTGAAAGGTCGAATCAAGTGAATGTTATTTCAACAACCACGCCTAACCTCTAAATGAGATGTTCCAGGCGAAAATGGCACAAGACTATTTAGCAGAGCCATGTACACGTGTAACTTCTAGCGATTTGGACATGGACACAACTCTTGCGTGTTGTGCCTCAGTTGCGTAATACGTCTTGTGTGTGTGTGTGTGTGTGTGTGTGTGTGTGTGTGTGTGTGTGTGTGTTGGTGTGTGTGTGCGTGCGTGTTTGTACGTGTATTTTACCACAGTTGTTCGCTTGTTGATGATACTCAATTTAGCCATATTAGTTCATGGGCCAAGACCCGAAAAATGGGTTTTTGGTACTACCTGAGGTGGCAAGACCTTTTTTGGTGTCATTTTGTTTGTCGGACATAGATGTGCTTATCAAGCTATGATAGCATTTCCAAATGAGTAGCTTAGTCATAATAAATGAATTTTTAACCAATTTGGTCTCGTTTTTATATCCCTGTACTTCTGAATCGAAACTAAACCGCTATACAAAGAAGAGCACTGCCTTCTGTATGTCCACAGGTGTTCTGTTGCAAACGCGGTGCGCTTAGTCTTTATTCAAGGCAGCGAAGGGAATATCCAAATGGGTATGATGTCCACAGCTGTCACGCGGTGCGCTTAGTCTTTATCTAGACCAATGTACCGTTATCATATCTAAACTTCCTAACAAAAGGGATTATCAATATTGTTTTTATACCACCCTCTCAACAAATACATCAGTTTTAAACAAAAATCACTCTGTTCATTTACAACATTATTTATTATAATGTATCGTAGTGTACCGGTACATTGTTTTTGCATTATCTTTCATTGTTGGATGGAAATAAAGCGACATTGGCGTGGTATTAGCGTTTTCACTGTAGCGTTTTCACCAGCTGTAGCGTTTTCACCGGAAAATGATAAATAATTGGAAAATACGATAAAATTCACGAGGAATTGCTCTGTTGTTGTTGTTTTTAGATAAAGGGATATGCATTGTATTATAAGCTTTGGATATTCCCTTCGCCGTCTTGAATATTAGACTAAGCGCTGTGGACATCATAACCCTTGGATATTCCCTTCGCTGCCTTGGATAAAGACTAAGCGCACCGCGTTTACAACAAAACACCTGTGAACATACGGAAGACAGTGCTCTTCTTTGTATAGCGGTTGGTCTCGATTCAGAAGTATAGGCATATAACAACGAGACCAAATTTGTTTAAAATTCATTTATGACTAAGCTACTCATTTGGAAATGCTATCATAGCTTGATAAACAAAATGACACCAAAAAGGTATTGCCACCTCAGGTGGTACCATTATCTGGCCTGGCCCATGGACTAAATTGTACATGCAAACAGAATGGTCACAAAGATGTCCTCATATATGCATTTGTAATGGAATGTGAATCAGATTGAATCGGTTTATTATTACTTGTTGCCAGGACCACATAGATGGCATCTCGTAATTTCATGATTGCAAAGAATGCACCATATTTCCCCTGGGCTTTTGGCTTTGCAGGAATCTTTTTGTGTCATAGCTCCTCTTTGTTTTCCCCTTGGACGCCCATGTTACCGCGGACGAGTTCTTCCGTGACAGTGTGATCACAAGTGAACACCACAGAAAATGCCTGTTTAAAGTCTATGGTGCTCCGATATAGAGATTGACGTCTTGATGGTAGCTTTATTCATGCTAAACACATATCATACAAAGTTTGATACAAAATATATGGTAACTCAAGGTTAAAAAATACAAAGGGGAGTGTCGATATCAAATACATTTCCGAAACGTACAATTGAAGTAAATATCAAGTAGACTTTACTCCAATAATATTGAAGGTTCGCACTCGGCAGTAATTTGGCCGTAGTTTCCACGTGCAAAACCCTCATAGATTTACAACTGAAGTCAGTTGCACTGATTGCCATCATTCTTTTCTATTTGAAGTAAGGTAAGATGTAATACACCCCAAAAAGAATGGAGAAGAGTGAAAAAATACTGTAGTAAGCTGAAAGAGAGAGGCAAACTGTATTTTTATTGAAAAATTATCTGTAGTATACCTAGGAGAGTAGACTAGCATTTCTTCGGGCTCTGCGACGTGTTTTGATTGACATCCGATGCTCAGCCAATAAAACTTCGAGAGTTGACGACTGACAACTGCCTTGCCACACCCGGTTCCACGCCTCTATTCGGAGGTTTCTTGCTAGACGTATTTTTAGTCAACTCGACTTCCACATCGTCGCGCCCTCTATTGACTGCCAATCACTGATTTACAGTAGGCTAAAAATACGTCGCCCGCTACACTAAGGCAGAGGTTGCACAGGCCACTCCTTCCAAGACCCCGTTTACAGTGCGAGGCTCGGCCGCGGCCGAGCCGCGGCCGAGCCCAGCCCCGCTTCAGTGTAAACGCGCAAAAGGCCAAATGCGAGGCCAAAATTGGCCTCGCATTTGGCCTCGCTCTGGAGGTGGTCTCGGCCGCGGCTCCGCCGCGGCCGAGCCCAGCCCCGCTTCAGTGTAAACGCGCAAAAGGCCAAATGCGAGGCCAAAATTGGCCTCGCATTTGGCCTCGCTCTGGAGGTGGTCTCGGCCGCGGCGGAGCCGCGGCCGAGCCCAGCCCCGCTTCAGTGTAAACGCGCAAAAGGCCAAATGCGAGGCCAAAATTGGCCTCGCATTTGGCCTCGCTCTGGAGGTGGTCTCGGCCGCGGCCGAGCCGCGGCCGAGCCGCGGCCGAGCCCGGCCTCTTCTTGGTGTAAACGCAAACTGGGCCAAATGCGCGGCCAATTGCGCGGCCAATTTTAGTCTGGCTTCCAAACCCTCTGCCTGTATCTTTCGCTATTCAGGATATTAACCCCCTCAACGTCGAAAACTAGTATAGTTTAAGGTGGTTTTGTCCTGCAAAGGATTTTTTTCCTTCGGCAAAGGCCTTTGCCCGAACGGCGACTTCGTCGCCACGGAATTCATTTGGCAAAGGGTCTGAAAACCAGACAATACCAAATTGCGTTTGTTTACAAGCAGAGCGCCACTACGACAAAATATTGAAAGGTTTGAATCAAAAGCGCGGCCGAGCCCAGCAGTGTAAACGGACAAAATTGCGAGGCTCGGCCGCGCAATTGAGGCCGGACTCGGCCGCGGCCGAGCCGCGGTCGAGCCCGGCCCCGCACTGTAAACGGGGTCTAGGACCCCGTTTACAGTGTGAGGCTCGGCCGCGGCCGAGCCGCGGCCGAGCCCAGCCCCGCTTCAGTGTAAACGCGCAAAAGGCCAAATGCGAGGCCAAAATTGGCCTCGCATTTGGCCTCGCTCTGGAGGTGGTCTCGGCCGCGGCCGAGCCGCGGCCGAGCCCGGCCTCTTCTTGGTGTAAACGCAAACTGGGCCAAATGCACGGCCAATTGCGCGGCCAATTTTAGTCTGGCTTCCAAACCCTCTGCCTGTATCTTTCGCTATTCAGGATATTAACCCCCTCAACGTCGAAAACTAGTATAGTTTAAGGTGGTTTTGTCCTGCAAAGGATTTTTTTTCCCTTCGGCAAAGGCCTTTGCCCGAACGGCGACTTCGTCGCCACGGAATTCATTTGGCAAAGGGTCTGAAAACCAGACAATACCAAATTGCGTTTGTTTACAAGCAGAGCGCCACTACGACAAAATATTGAAAGGTTTGAATCAAAAGCGCGGCCGAGCCCAGCAGTGTAAACGGACAAAATTGCGAGGCTCGGCCGCGCAATTGAGGCCGGACTCGGCCGCGGCCGAGCCGCGGCCGAGCCCGGCCCCGCACTGTAAACGGGGTCTTAGAGTTATGTTTGACCAAGGAGGTTTTATACATTGGAGTTCCAACTGGCTGTGATTATTCAAACAGTTGTCAGATTTATATTGATGTACAAAGGAATTCCACAGGTGCACTTGTGCCTTTGATGATCGATGTTCCTTGCCGCCGTCTTGCTCAGCATTCTGAAGATTAATTTTGAACGTTATCATAACTTTGGCTATATTTTGCTTATCTATTTATTAAATGAAATGAAATTTCAATTAATGATAAAGCATGTAAAATAAAAGACATTTCCGTCCAGAAATTTGCGTAAAAGTGTAAATCTGAGCTGTATCGTGTGAAAATGTTTAAAACTGTACCATCCTGGAAAGCTGGTTTTATCACTTTCCCGCTTAGTTTCCACAAATGAAACTAATATGGAATAATCGTCGAGTATAATTTTTTATTGATAGATATATCAGATTAGTGCCCGCATATGCCCAGTCGAGTAATTTTCATCTTCATTTCAGCATTTTTTGCTCAATTTCTATTCGCGCATCCTCATGTCTGTACCACCTACCTTTTATAAGAAGGGATAGCGAAAAGTAATTACCATCACAAAGAAATATCTTCCTTTGAAAGTGGCTAGTGATTATGCAATGAGACACGAGTCAATTTTGCACATGCTTCAAATATTTTTGAGCGGCGGCTTCGAACATCTAGCAAAGGAAATCAGACGGTTGTGACTCCATTCTCTAGAACCTCCTTGGTTTGACTAAAGCCCGCCGCACACTATACGACTCACGACCTTACGAGTGACAGACTTTGGATCCGAAATTAATCACAATACCCTCGCAATACAAACACGCTTGTTTACTTCAGATCCAAAGTCTGTTAGTCATAAGGTCGTGAGTCGTATATTGTGCGGCGGGCTTTAATATATATATATATATATATATATATATATATATATATATATATATATATATATATATATATATATTGAGTAGGTTGTCCACGTGTTGGCGTTATAATAAGATCAAAAACAAAACTGGAACAAAGTTCATGCTGCATTCACCATAACAGTTTATTTCTGCACACAAATTTTCGAGCGATTCGCTCTTTCTCAAGTGTTGATACTCTTTAAGTGTAAAATTTGTGTGCATAAATAAACTGTTGGTGAATACAGCATGAACTTTATTCCAGTTTTGTTTTTGATCTTATATATATATATATATATATATATATATATATATATATATTCATTCATTCATTCATTTATTCATTCGATGAAGTACCTAAGTGGAATGTTATACAAGACTACTCCAGTCTATACGTTGTACTGGGAAGCTAGTCTTAAACCTCAGCCCTTTCTACAATGGCACAATTATTTTGTGAGACAGAGAGAGAGAGAAAGAGGGAGAGAGAGAGAAAGAGGGAGAGAGAGGGAGAAGGAGAGAGGGAGAAAGGTAGACGGACAGACAGACAGACAGACAAAGAGTACAAAGGCTTGAATATACGAGTATGCTGCGAACATGATAGCAGCGCAGTCAGCGCCATCATAATTTGCCTGTGGGTTCCGAAAAATGATATGCTACGTTCAACGCTGAAACTTTGTACAAATTGTACTTGTTTTGATGCTGTCATATATTTCTCTTATCTTCCATGGTCTTCATCCTCGTTATCAAAGGGGAAATCTATCCAAACATACATGCGAAATCATTAGATGATGCAGAAAGAGTGGTGAAGCACTCATTGATAGAGGGAAATTGGACAATCCAAGCAGAAGTTATAAATTTGTAACAATTATGGTTAATTTTACGTCCTTCTCTTACTTGATGAGAATTCAAAAATAATTTGAAATAAGATGATAAGTACAACGATATCAAGACAATACAAAAAGAATTCTACGTATTGTTCATTATTACAAATGAAAATGTACGGATTCTCTCAGCTTGTAACCGATATAATTATGTAAAATTAGTAGGTGCAATGATTATGTCGTCTATACTCTGCAAATCTTACAAGGCAGGGTCAAACATATAGAGCTGGGCGGAAGAAGTAGATAGGTGTTAGCGGGAAGTTGCTCTATCTGATTATTTATTTGCTCGATCTTTCGACCCGCTTAACTTTTGTTACGATATCTGTGTGACACAGACATATTGGCGAATTCAATCTCTTTTAGCTGTATCACTTCCACTGACATAATATATAATGACATGCGGATTATTCAGAATATACATTCCAAACAGATTCAGCACAACAAAACCGAACAGTAACGGGCTTCATGTCACACCAAATTAATTTGTATGATTGTTGCGCGTAGTGATAGTATAAGCTCAATATCACTGATATTTGTGAAGTCATACGAGGGCATCTGTGAGTCACGAACAAATGGAAAGGTTTGTATAATATATACAACTTTGGGTGTCCTGTTCATGTTCCGATGATGTCTGTTTTAAGGACGCTCATGAGTACAATCAAGTATGCCAAGAAGATTATTAGATAAACTCACGCCTTCTCCACCTATTTAAGTTCGAGAAGACAAGAAGGTGAGGTATGAAATCTCGTCATCTTTACCACCTCTTGGGTCCGAAAAAGTCGAGTTGTGGCATCTCGCCTTTTCGACATCTCATCTCGCAGCCCTATACAGTATCTCTCCTTCTCTGACCCGAGAAGTCGAGAAGACGACATATCGACTCGTGCCTTCTCACCGTATCAGACCCAGAAAGATCGAGAGGAAGACGAATTATCACGTCTTCTCGGTGGCACTTGATACAGCTTCCGTAGTCTATCATGTGAGTAGAGTGAAACGTGCAAGCGTTGGTGTGTAGATCAGGGGGTGTTTCATAAAGCTGTTCTTAAAGTTACGAACAACTTACGAGCGACTGGTGATCAGTTGTGATGTGCTATACTTATCAGAATTTCAATAATTCAGTACAAGAACTGATCACCAGTCGCTCGTAAGTCGTTCGTAACTTTAAGAACAGCTTTATGAGCACCCCCAGATCAGGATTTATGTGGGCACAGTGGGCCGTGAAGGGTTGCTGGGATGTCATTCTTCGACATTAAGACCGTTGTTAAGAAATGATTTCGGATGATATTACAAATATAGAAGGATTGTTTCGAGGTATTTATTTTGAATAGATTCGACCTCCGCGACTGGGAGATCGTTATAACTACCTACCATGTCTGGGAGGTCGTCATGTATACCATTCTTTTTTTAACCATGTTTTTCGCCTTGGTGTGTGGTATTCAATTGTACCTGATTTGGTGTTGCAGAATGGTGTACAGAGTGTGTTTCTCATCTTGTCTACGTAATGGCTTGTTGTTGTTGTTGTTATTTTTGTTTTTGTTTACACTTTACCATAATTGTGACCGAACTATCATATTTATTCAGAGTAGAACGTGTTTGTATATTATATACTTAGGTATACGCAAGACTGCTGTTGCATTAGAACTGAAACATGTATTCAGCATAATCACCAATTTGAAGTGGATGCTGAGAGGCTAATAAAACTGAACAGGGAAACCAGTGGCATACCATAATTTTAAGTCCATCTTAGATTTTAAGATCGACTTGGCTTCTTTGTGAAACACCCCCTGGTCTCCATGACATTGTACGATGCATATTCTGGTTCAGGAGCATTTGAAGACACCGGGAAGCCATGGTGGTGTGGGGTCTTGAGTGGGTCTCGGGCACAGAGAATGAGGTCTCATATGGCATTCGGAAAGGATGAACGAAAGAAGAATTGCTGTCTCTAGAATGCTCATATCTGACGCCTCCTCGACCATGTCGACTAAAGAGGGCGAGTGATGTACCATTGCACACACGGTTTCCATTAGGTCTTTCATAGTTCTCCATAGATCAGGTTTAGCCTTGGAATTTGATTTCATTCCTATAATTCGCCTTACTGGAGGTTAATAATTTATGAATAAAACCAGGAGAAAATGATAGGAGATGTGAGGCATTATGAATTTCATCAAACTTCATCGTGTCACTGCCATTTTGTGAAAGGGCCTACGTAGCCAAAATGTCGATTTTTCTTTTTTCTTCCATTCGGGGGAGGATGTTTCAAGGCCGAAATAGCCGATTCTCATAATTCATCGAGCTTTTATTTTTGAGATATTTGGGCCTATCCTGTTCATAATGATAAAGATCGAGCATACGATTTATTCACGGAGAACAACAGCAAAAAAAGAAAAGAAAAGAAAAAGTAACCTCTATAACTACACTCTCCCCGCAAATCCAATTCCCTTCATTCTTGTACAAAATATCGTATAAACTGCACGAAGGCTTATATACAGATGCGTATAATATGTTTTTCCTTAAGTAGTGACCGAAACGTAACCTGCGAGAAAATATATTAAGATATGAACAGTGATGAAGCGAATCTCCACATGAGTGAATATTATACGTGTATAGTAAGGTTATGGTTACCCCTCCCCCCCTCCCCCCACCACAAAAAAAAAAAAGGAATAAAACTAAAATAATTGGTACCAAACAAGAGCTGAAGAAGTGGAATAAAGTGACTTAAAGGGGCAGTTTACCCAAGTGTATGTGCATGGATTGACTGAATGCAGCAATATAGTAGACCACATCAGTGACGTCTGAGGAAAATCGGACAATCAGTTCGAAAGTGAATTTTTAAAGTTTAAATGTTACCATCGCTGGATATTTTGTTTTATTCTGTAAATCTTTCATTCAGCTCCATTTTGATTACTGTTAGATGGTATGAGGCAAAACTAATTGTAATAAAACAAAAAAAAAATGTAGACAAGTTGCAAACCCTCAAAATTAGATCGTTGAGGGCAATGTTGCTTTTTTATGCCATATGTATTTTGTTCGTTACAAATTCAGTGTAAAATTGCGTAGTATGCTGACGTATGATTTGACATTTTATGTCGCCGCTTTTCTCTGCTTTCCTCTTATTCTGGTGTAAAGTACGGTGTCCAGTGCGTAGTTGTAATAGTCGACATTCTGTAACATAGAACAACAATTGATTTTTGGTGGCCATTTTGGCGGCCATCTTGAATATCTCAAAACTCTCAAGCATGCAAAAGTTGCATCAACCAGATTCGGATTCAGCACCCTGGAAATAGGGAACGATTAACTTATTTTTAAAATTTTCCATTTGTAAGGAAATATTTACAAGATTTTGGCAGCCATTTTGGGGCCATCTAATTTAATTATTTCAAAACCCTTAAGGATGCAAGAGTTGCATCATCCAGATTCAGATTCAGCATGTTCGAAATAGGGTAAAACCATTAAAAACATTCTGCTGACGGTAAGCCAAGGTTCAGCTTCTCTCACCAGACTATGAATTGACGAAAGAAGCATCAAAATAATTTGCGTACAGGGTTGATTTTTGCCAATACACTATACATACAGACTGACAAGAGGTTCCAAACTCTCATTTAATTAACTCTAATAACTTTGTAGTTCTTCTGAGTAAGTTCATCTTCTGTTTTATGATTCTCTGTGGCAGGTATGGTGTTAATAAGTGCAGGTATGTGGTCTATTTTATTATCCCTTACTTTGATACATACTTATTGTCATCTTCAACTGCACATGACATGTGTTTGTTTGTTTGTTTTTCCTCACGAGATGTAGTACATGATAGCATGTTTTATTGATTGTAACTTGAAACGCTTATGAAAAAAAAAAGAGTTTTCATAGACTCTCATTAATGATCCTTGTCCGTCGAAAGGTCCGTTTTCACGTCACGTACAGTCAGGGAGGATTTTGACCCCATCTAAAGTCACGTACTGCCTAGCACCTCCTGCCTTCTCCAATTCCGAAACCATGACGGATAGGATCCAACAGAATTAAGCCTCAACTCAATGAGTTGAGTGCTGTTGTTGTGGCAACAATAAACAAAATCCGCAAAAAAAAAGAGAGAAAATTAACACACCGATTTGTATACAAACTGGTAGCACCAACGTGGGATATATCGAATACAGTCATTACTTTGTATTTTACATTAAAGGGATGGTACAGTATTGGCCGGAGATGAAAATTGGGCTTTTCAATTTTTGCGAGATACCAAGAAAACACTTATGATATAGTACAGAGCATACCATTTTAAGAGGAATTCAAAGTTTATTTGATGAAAATCGGGTTTGGAATGACTGAAACATCTAAAAACAAAGTAAAACAAAGCGATCGTAGTGTGGGTCCCACACTTTATTGGAATTGCTCTTTTTTGGGATATCTCAGCCATTTCAAAACCAATTTTCATCAAATAAAGGTTGAATTCCTCATAGAATTACATGCTCTTTCATATTTCAGAAGAGGTTTCTCATTATCTCACAAAAAAAGTTAGAAACCTGAAATTAGGTCTCAACCAAAACTATACAATCCCTTTAACGTCGAGTACAGGGTTAAAGAAGTCGTGAGGAGCAAAGTACACGGATAGATAAATGCTTGTCAACAAGTTTCAAAAGGTATCGTAAGAAAGTTCCAAACCTGGAAGACGCCTACTAAGCAATCACTTCTGTCTACAAGGACCACGGATCAGCATAAAACATAGGCCCTATCTACTGTCAAGACAAATCGACTGTAATGCCGTCATGACAAGAAACCAGACATTTTATAAAACAATGAAAAACACCACCACCAACAACAACAAAAAATCTACAACGTGAGAGAGCAAAGGGTCAACTGTCTTTATGGCTTTTATCGCACATTTGTTTGGCTAGAGCTCCAGTCAAAGAATACATGTATATGTCGATATAAAGTAAACTGTAGTTTTTTTGTGGCTCTCTCTCCAACCTAATGATTTTATCTGACTCATTTGTTTGTTTGTGTTTTTTTTTCTTTGCTAACGTGGAGTATAGTAGGTAGACTACGAGCGGTAAGGACACATGGGCCAGGAGGCACATTTTCCTCCGACGAACGAACCAGGCAGTCAACATGAAACTGTACATAATTCCACAATTTGAATCCTTTCATTTCCCTGCTCTAGAAAATAGAGCAGGGTCCCACCTTTTATTAGGATCGCTTTGTTTTGGATATCTCAGCCATTTCAAAACCAATTCCTCTTGAAATTATATGCTCCTTTATATTTCATAAGATATGTCATTATCTCGCAAAATCACCGCCAAAAACGTTGGAAACCTCAAACCCAATCTCAACGGAAACTGTATCATCCTTTTAACTGTTAATTACTCAGAGCGAAAGTACGAAATTAAACAAAGCAAGTATAAAAAATTGGTAATTTGCCCAATTTTGTGATGAATGAATCGACCCTATTTGGGGTGTTAAATCCGAATCTTGATGGTTCAGCATTGGCATCCTTGAGGGTTTTGAGATATTCAAGATGGCACATCAGTCAAAGGTATAACCCCTTAAGTAGTGCCCAAAGTTACCCCTATCAATCATATAATGTATTATCCCCACGGCCACTTACAAAACATGCATTAACCCCAAGGCGATTTCAGTTATTCGATTGAAAATGTACTTGATTTTGAAAAAAAAAAAGTCGTTCGGCCGTCTAGCATTGACACTTTTACTCCCATGAAATAATAATGGCATTGACAGCGGAAACAATTTTCAACAATATCTATATAGGCCCCTATTAAAAAAAAATGCACATTCAAAGCGACCTACGAGGTTAGGAACCCGAAGTTATCCCGGTACCCTCACGGCCCGGTACAATATACATTATACGAACGCGAATACAGCAGCTTTAAGCATAAAAACCGTTTAAACGTCCTGATTTTATAGAAAAGCAGTTTTATTTCCATTAAAATGCCATGGAAGTTATGGTAGAGACATTGTTCTTCAATATCTATGAAGTGAAAATGCTTCACATACGAACAATATGGCAGGTGCCCAAAATTACCTCATCCCTTGGCAGTGTAACATATGCAATAATCATGTGCCAACGCAAATACACCTGTTTCATGGGTATATGCCCTTAAAAGGTCCTTTCCTTTCCTCTAGCAAAGACACTTTTATTTCATGAAATTTGGTGGAGTTAATAGAAGACTGTAGATTGCTCTATACAATCTATAAAGAGGGGATACCCCTCGACAAGTGCCCACATTAGTTGCCCCTATCCTCATATATATACCAACGCAACTTCTACAGTTGTCCTAAAGTGTATGTGTCCAAAAAGTCGTTCCTTCCATATCAAGACGCTGTTATTCCTATTAAAATGCCATGGAAATAATGATAGAAAAAACATTGCTCTACAATCTCTACAGTCAAAAGGGTTCATATTCAGAGGCAACCTTGTGGGAGGTGCCCTACATTACCCTTTGTTACCCCCACTCCCAAAGGAATGAAAAACGTGCAGTATCAATCATGTCAATACCACTGCGAATAGACAGTATCATGTTCCATGGGTACATGCCTCTGAAAAGTTGTCCCGGGCCGTCCAGCACATATACGCTTTTATTTTCATGAAATGCAATGGAAGTAATGTAGGAGACGTTGCTATACAATATCTATACTGTCAAAAGGGTGGACATTCAAATGCAAACCTCTGAGAAGTGCCCAAAGGTACCCCTAGTGCCTGCCCTCATGGCTGCTTACAAAACATGCATTGTTCCCAAAGCAAATTCAGTCGTGTCAGTTGTACATGCCTGTAGAAAGTCTTTTTGCCGTGTAGGAAAGACACTTTACTTTTCATTACTATTATTTTTTTCATGACAGAAAAGACACCGCTCTACGGCAACTATAAAGTAAAAAAGATGCATATTAAAAGGTATAAAACCAAGTGGGATGTGTTCAGAATCACCTTAGCCACATGGCAATGTAAAAAACATACAATATCATTTAACGCGAATATGTTCCAATATTTCATGCCTTTAAAAAAGTCATTCCGGTTGCACAGCAAGGCACTTCTGTCCTCAAGGAATGCAATGTATAGAGTAGAAATGACTCTACAATATCCAACTTGTCAAAACGGTGAACATATTAACTGCAACATCTTGGGAAGTGTCCAAAGTTACACCTACGCTCACACCCCCTGATTATCAAACACGGAAATTATCAACGCAAATACATATTGCTCTAGCGTGCATGGTTTTAAATGTACTTCCAGCAACACAGCAAAATACACTTTTATACCAATGAAATATCATGGAAACAATGGAATAAGCATCGCTTTACAATATCTATACAATAAAGAGGGTGTATATCAAATGTCAACCCTGTGGGATGTGCCAAAAGATAACCCACCCTCACATAATATAGAAAACCACATGCATTATCATAAAACGCGAATATATATTTTATGTTCCAAGCCTACACATTTTCAAAATTCGATCGTGCCGTATGCCAAAGGCACTTTTGTTTTCCTGAAATGCAGTGTAAATACTTTGTGATTTATAGTGGAGACATTGATCTATAATATGTTTGTTTAAGGAGTGAACATTCAAAGGCAACTCCTTGGTAAGTGTATAAACTTACACCTACGCTCACGCCCCCTAATGACAAAACACAGACATTATCAAGGCAAAATAGAGTTGTTCTAGCATGCATGATTTTACAAATCGTTTCTGCAATACAGCAAATACACTTTTACATCGGTGAAATTTCATTGAAATAATAAAAGATGCATAGCTCTGCAATATCTATACAGTGAAGCGGGTTAAATGTCAAGTCTATTGGATGTGCTAAAAATACCAACCCTCATGGCATAATACAAACATGCAATATCATATCACGCGAATGTATATTCCAAACGTACAAGTTTTCGAAATTCTGTCTTGCCGAATAGCAAGGGCAGTTTGTTTTCAAGAAATGCTAGGTATTTGATAGAAGAAACATTGCTCTACAATATCAATATTGCCAAGACAGTAAACATTCAAAGGCAACCCATTCCTCTTCTGGTTAAGTCTGCCTCCTTCAATAAGCTAAAGAGGCAGACTTAACCAGAAGTGTCCAATACTGTCTGACCCTTGCTCTATAAATCAAGGAATAATTAAGTTGAACATATCTTTCTTCTTACAGTTACAGCTGATTTGCCTTTTCTGCAATTACTTTTACATGACCACATCGAAAAGTCATCCATCGTGTTCACTGACCTAGAAAATATAAGTTTATACAATAAGCGGTACTAAATTCTTCCATCAGGGCAATAAAATACACGTGTAACAATTATCGTAATCAGACTTACAGCTGCATACCTACATTATCAGTGTATATCACGAAATAAGTCGCAGAAGTTTCATTTCATTACAGAGTTTCAATTATCTTTATTTGAAACCCTTACAAAATTATCAGGATCACACATCATACTTTTTTTTTTTTAAAAAATCATGAAAACGAAGCATACTACAAGCACTACGGTGAGTGGTTAACAATATACATGTACAAACTTGTTTTTGAGTGGACCTCTCAAATCCTTCATATCCTTCTTCTTTCTCAACTGAAACATAACTTTGCACTTTTGTCAATATGCATGCATATTTTTATCTGCATCATTTATTCTTTGCATAGTCGAATGTATATGTTTGTGATATAATTCCTGATTTATTCTGTGTCATGTATTGTTTGAAAAAGAAGAGTGAAAATCGAATTGTATAGAACAATAGCAACTGTATCCAAGACCATTATGAGCCGATGTTTTGTCAGTTGTAATCCCTCAAATGAGATGTATTATAACAATAAGAGTAATTAGTATTTTAGTAATTGTGCCACGATTTATGATATAGAGCGCATGTCAATAAGTCCTTGGCAACTTTACCTACATGTCCAGAAGTCAGTTTTCTCATAAGATGTAGGCTCCTATATTGAATCAGTCCATTATCCTATAAACGAATGTATCAATTATCGTAATCATACTTATAGCATACCTGCATTATCAGTGGAAATCGTTAAGTCATAAGATATTTATTTCGTTACAATGCTTTCTGTTTTCTTCATTTTCAACGCGTTTAAAGTGATATCAAGTTCATGATCGCATTTTCTTTTAAATAAAGACACACAACTGAATTGTTTCGCATCAAAATGGCACACTTGTGAATTGTGCAAATAGCACACACTTTGCAGAATTATATTTTTAATTTCAATATTACAATGAATAATAAACGTTTTACATTTTTAATATTTTATATATAACTATTTTTATAGTTTTAATATTAACATTAAATCGACATCTAATAAAGTATTTAAAATTAGATAACCAATCATCACTTACTGTAATATTTTCAATAGTTACAAGTCATACTTGCTGTGATTTGCTATTGAATGAAATTTTCTATTGAACGCTTTTAATTTGAATGAAAATTCTGAATTGTATTGCATTGATCTACTGTAAAGCAATTTTCAAAACTTTACTTTAAACAATTCAAGTCGAAATTTCTTACCAAAAGTAAAGAAACCGTTCTCAGTTTTTATATGGATCAATTCCTTGTATTGCATAGCTGGTTCGTTTCTGTTGCACTTTTCATGCCATCTTTTTATACAACATTGATATTTTGAATATGAATTATTCCAAATGATTTAATTTGCTAAAACTTTTCTACTTGTCAGAATGCATTACTCTGTCAAGATAGCGGAATTCAGCTGATGGAGTTGGCAATCACAATAAAACATTTTGGTAGTGAATATCTTTTTACCAAAATATTGACTCTTGCCAATAAGAAAACTATTTCACAATACGTATCATATAATCATGCACTTCCTAATTTATTCATCCAAATCGACGTAAGTATACTTTCGTGGGATGTCATCACTGTTTATAGACAACCAAGAAAATTTAAGAGATTTCTTTTCGGCATGTAGGGTCCTACGTCAATTAAGCATGAACCTATGCATTGAAGGGGATAAACAGAATAATCTCTCTCGATCTCCGTTTATTTTTAATTCGATAAAAATCAGCAAATATTACATGCACTTCTTGTCTTTGTTATAACTCTTAAGCGTGGTGTATCATATTGCCAGTCGAAATTGTAAAAATCTGATGAATTTTTTTCTTCTTTACGGTAATATGTCAGCATGTTCTTCCTCAATTAATTCTTTTGATTTATCCTGTCTCAATTGACCAGTTTATTTCGTTAAAGACATTTGTGATCGTGCAAAATACAATAAAACAGTAAGATGTTCCATTGGTTCTACTGACAACTTCAAAGTACGTAATACTATACAGTTTTTCATCCAAACCCGTTGTCTTTAATACTGTACTATTTCCTCGGAGGCCATTTACTAACCGGTAGTGATATCGCATACTCTATTTTACTCTTCAGTGTAAGAAATATGTCTTGTTGTTACTAATTAGGTGCACTATATGTTGTTGTTTTTTTCACATCTTCTCCACATTCTCATCACGATACCAATGGCTCCGTAAGCATCTGCTCAGATGCCACTCTATAAAGGCCAGTACCAAACTCCAAGCATCTTTGGTGGTTTTTGTAGAGTGCGGCTCAGCATAGCAGTAGTGCAACAATCTCTTGTATTTAACTAACACTCCTCACCAGTCTTGCTTCACTCTCTTGACATAATTTAATGAGATTTAACGCTGTATGGCGCATGTTTGATACTTCGTTGGTGCAGTTGTAAGTCCGCTGACGCCCTGCAAATTTGGCTGGGGTTGGCTGGGTGGAATTCAAAACTCAAATCGCTGAAATAGATTGGTGAAGAAGAGATAGATCTCCATTTTGGCTAGCTGTAGTCCCAGACACTCCCGGCGACCTGTGCACCCAGCAATCGAGATAAAGTGACACAGAATTAAAAGAATTCTACTTACAGGAAAATGGCTTATGCCATATACAGGTGTGTTAGGCCTATCACAATTCTTGGTTTTCTTAACTATAATACAAATGAGGCATGTCTATGATTCAGTTTATTATGAATGGCGTTGAAAATAGATTGGATAGGTAATATGATAGATATAACAATATGTTATGATATAGATAGATTAATCAAGAAACAAGTAAATGGATGAATCAATAAAAAGAAAATAGTTAAATAACTAAATAACTAAATAACTATATACAAAGATAGAACATCGTCGCAATTATAAAGCTAAAAAGCATATTTTGTGCAGGTCTATACCATCAGGATCTAGCAATATCCAAAGACAGACATGGAGGCATCTGAGTGATACATGTAATTAGGGGATTTTTGGAGCGTTTACTGAGAAACCACAAAACAAACTAAAGAGAGAAGTTGGAACGGGGAGAGCTCATCACAGATTCCATTTAGGGTGTCGTATTCTCTTACATTTCATTGTTGCAATAACTCAATTTCGCCTAGATTGCCATTTACGCTACACGATGAATATAGATAATAATGTGCATGTTTCTGAGAGTGAATGGTTAGCAATGTGGAATGTTTGGGCTTATCACCATTTTAAACAAATTGCATTTTTATCAGACTTCGATGTTTCAGTTAGGTTTTTTTTTTTTTTTTTCTAAATTAACGTGCCTTCTGAATGTCAGGTTTCTTTGACAATACGAGCAACTATGATATACCCTTTCCTATGATGTGGTTTTCATGAAGTTTGACTGCATTCATCACACAGAATAAATCATGACTAAGATTTAGGGCCCGTTGCATAAAAGTTACAATTATAGTAACTTTGCCATCCAATGGTAACTTCCATGGAATTCTTGATTTTGATTGGCTGTTGAGTATTGTTACCATGGTAGTTACCATCGGATGGCAAAGTTACCATAATTGTAACTTTTATGCAACGGGCCCCTGGGGCCAGATGCACTTACCAACGCCAAACGGCATCCACGCGTCACTTTTAATGACAGTTTTCCCGTCATCAGACAGGAATCGCTGCGGTTTAAATTCCCCTGGATCGGTCCACTCCTTGCTGTCATGGTGAACAGCCCAGATGTTGGGGATCACAATGGTCCCCTTAGGAATGGTGTAACCAAGCAATGAAGCATCGCATGAAGTTTTGTGGGGTAACAGGTTGGGAAAAACTGGCTTCAGACGCATCATTTCAAGTATGGTAGCCTCGCAGAAAGGCAGATTCTTCCTGTCGCTCAGTGTTGGCTGTCGGCCCCGCCCAACAACACTGTCCAACTCGGCCTGTACCTGCAGGTTCACGACAAGACAAAAGCACTGTTTAGTTAAACGTTGCATACAATTATGTCTCTAAATTTCTCACGGGGCAGAGGGTTCCAAGGTGTTAGAAGCAACATTCTTCACTGTACATAGGCATATACATCTGTACTATCAACTTTGACAAATTCACTTGCAAAGAGAAATCTTTCAGGTAAAACATAGTTCTCGTACGCCGCCTGCAGAACTGTCAAATTTCGCTTCAAAATGTACACGTATGCCTAAGAAATGTGTGGAATAACGCTGCAATAACAAGATATTTGTCTGGTAACTACGAAAATGCAAAATATTAACCAAAAAGGTTCGCCGAAGTAGCAATATTAGAACTTACTCGATCGGAGTCAGGCTAACTCGGACTCCGGGGCAACTCGGCCTCGCTTTGAGGGCGGGGCCGAGTTGTCCCTCTGGATTGTACAGTGTTGTACTATATGTAAGCGCTTCGTGTTCTGGCTGGTCGCAGTTAGGGGCAGAGTTGATACAACGCACGTATCAAAGAAGCTCTTTGGCGCGCCTATGAATAAAATGTGGCGATCACGGTGGCGATGTGGCGATCTGCGTATAAACAAAGGTGTAAACTGTCTGAAAGAGGGCCGGGTCCGAGTTAGTCTGGCTCCTTCTGGTATTAACTTTTATTATCCTGCACTTTTAATCTCAAAATACTCCAGAAGAACTCATCATCCCGGCAAATCGCGTCAGCAAAGTAGGTAAGTTTCTTGGTAGACTCTCTCGATATACAAAGCGAACATAAATTGGTGCAAGGCGGGTTCTCAAACCCTTACCAGAACTATGTTTTCACTTTAACATGAATGATTGCTCCCATCGAAAGTCGCCCTGAAAATATTTCTCCTCCACTTGGTAGTGAAGTCAGACACCAGTAAAAGAATTATGAACATAATTGTTAAACTTCGTTTCTTCAGGGAATATCATTGATGTGTTTTTAATCAAAGACAATGTCATAGCACATGGCTAGCAAGTTACGGGTGAGAATATCCACGCTTCCATTATTCTATTCCTTAAACAAGAGAGAGAGAGAGAGAGAGAGAGAGAGAGAGATGACAAGCAGGACTTGCTAGATAACTTTGAAGAATCTTTATACATTTCCTCCTCTAGAAGAAATCCCCTGCGTCAACACGCTATAATACCTTTATAGACCTTACCCTTGCCCATCGCATGTATATCTTTGACGAATATGGCTATGAAGAAAACCGATTAAAAAAAATCCTGAGAGTTGGGATATTCTCGGATATATATCTAATGACAGTGCATTACAAAGCAGCAAAAAAATCGCAAGCCCTGACTTAACATGAGAGCTCAAAATATGTGACATGGGTCAATCTACTAGTAGTTAAACTTTAAGGGGGTATCTCACTGAGCTGCAAGTATTTGCGAGCGCAACGAATTCTAGGGAATTTCAGGGCTCGTTAACAGTTGCAATTCAATTCGTACACGATTGCAATCACATTCGCGAACTTTTTCCATAGTCGTAAACGGTTTTTCTTTTCGCAAAGAAATTTCGAACATGTTCAAAATTTCTTTGCGACCAGAAAAACTGCCTGCGGAGAATTAATTTGCGTACATTGGTGACAGGCTCCATTCTCATGTCTATGGACATTGTTTTGTTGAAACCGTGAAGAGCTGGATTCCCAGCTGGATATAGTATTTCCTGGATCATATCCCCATTCACGCATCGACTAGTTTCTACACGTGTCGCTGTGGACAGCAACTTTGGCTTTTATAGTAACCTGTTCCTATTGATGAACATCGGAGGGATCATAAACATCGTGCATCGAAGATCATTCATCTGTGCATCGAACATCATCTGTGGACATTTCCAGGGCATTTCAAGGAACTTGTGATGATTCCATTCTACTGTTACATATGTGTAAGTGATTGCGTTGTTATTCTGATATATGGGTAATAATGTGTTAATATATATACTGATATATACTGATTGTCCAGCTTGTCTGTACACGAAATATTGTTAATAAACCGCCTGAACATCAGTTTATTGGTTCTTTTGTGCGATCATTCTCAGTGTTATTTTGGTCGTAACAATGGAGAGAGGGGAAATACACCGACACCGTCATTTCATTTCCACTTTCTACCAAAAGTGTAATTACGTAGTTTGCAAACAAGTGCAAATAGCATACCTTTTGTTGTACATCTGGGTAGGTCATCAGGTAGAGAATCATCCACGACAACGTCAACGAGATCGTCTCCAAACCTCCCGAAAAGAGATCTAGTACAGACCGCCAGAAGTCTTCTAGAGAGATCACATCAGATATGTCATGAGCAATGAATGCGTCTACCAGGCTGCGAATGTCGCTCTTCTGAAATGTGTCGCGGTGACGATGTATTTCTCAAAGAATGAATTTCCTCGATTCCGAAAAGTTCGTTTGGAACTCACGGCACCAAGGGGTGTAGAGGAGGAAAGAGAAGACGTTCACGGGATCAGAATCCGATACGCTGCTGAAGAGCCTGGTTATCGAGTCTACTACCTTCCGATATTCCACGTCATCGTAATCGAATCTCTTACCAAACACAAGTTGGCAAATGATATTCGGAGTTGCCTTGTTGAGATACTGCAGTACTTCAATGGGTTCACCTTGGGTAGCCTCGATTTCATCACCAAGGTACTTTGCCTCCAGGTTAATTTGAGGTTCGAGGCTTTTCTTACCCATACCGAAAGCCCGGAGGGTGACAAGGCCAAATCTTCGGAGATCGTTCCAAGACTTTCCATTGCTCCATACCACGGAAGCTGAGAAATAATAATCACAAACCACCAAACGAACAGTATGTTAATTTCTAAACGTATCTGTAAATCTTTCTCCCCATGCATATATTAGGCCTAGTTTTCTCTAAAAAGTTGTGGAAGCACATAGGAAAGTTCAAGCTTACTTTGAAGAGTAGAGTTATGATTGATGAGCATGTCGGTATAAATCTAATAAGATATTTTGTCTTCCTTCGTTTTTATCGAGCATTGTTGTTCGTCAATAATGCAAAATATTATATCAAGGTTACATTTTCTCTCATTCAGATTGTACAGGAGATATTAAAATATTTGAGGGCAAGGATATTTCACCTACATCATGTTACTGTGAGTAACTGAATGTGTCATGAAAGCGTGGTAAAACATTACAGCTAATTCGATACTTTCATATCGTAATTATGTAATCAGTCACCAAACGTGCAAATTGGTAAAGTGAAGAGTTCTTTATTTTTGATACTGAGGAAACGAGATATGAATGAATAGATTTAAATACTATAACTTACAATTCTTGTTCTTGCCAGGAATGCCTTCCAGTACATATTTTGGAACAAAGCGATCAGAAAAGACCTCGCCGTTCTTTAAAAGAGCCTGTTTAATGGAGAGTTTGTCATTCAAAACGACGGTCAGGTACGGTCCCCTCCGCAAGCTGAATACGGGGCCGTATCGTTTAGCGAGATCCCGGTACGCCTCGTGGCTCGGTCGTCCGCCAAAGCGGTAGCCTACAAGTGGTAAGGACCACGGACCAGGAGGCAAATTTTTTCTCCGACGAACAAACCAGAGAGTCAGCATGAAACTGCACAGTCCAACGAGTGTAGCCGTTGAAATAACCGACATGTTTCAATTTTTAGTATCCCCGTTCTTGCATAAATTCGGAGAGCTTTGATCCAAATGCGTCGTCACACTGCACAATGGGCGTCGAAGCCTTTTCGTTCATCGTTATCAGCAAAGAGCGTAGAAACCTAAGAGCAAGGAGCGTAAACATCTTGCCAAGAGGGACGTTTTTTTTTTTTTTTTTTTTCGATTTTACACGTAAACGTAGGTAGTACGCACTGGAGTCCAACTGCGGCCATTTTAGGATGCCAGTCCCTACAGAATCGTCTAGAGGGCTCACACCTGTAAATAAAATGGACTGTCCCAGACCCCTTCACAAATTCGTACCAAAGATACCAAAATAAATGAAGAAAAAAATTAATTAAAAATCAATGATGTAGTTTGGCAAAAAACTGAATAGCTGTAGATATTGAGTATGAATACCTCTACAAACTGCATTTTGGTTGGAAGATGAAAGCTCTTCTGATGGAATTTGAGGGGACTATATTTCATTGGGTACGTGTACGGAAAATAGGTGATTTTTTGAGTGACAAGAACTCGTAGTCTGGCTTTGCGGACCCCTGGACAGAATTAGAGCAGAACAACCCACCCTGGCAATCTGATGGATGAAAGGTAATATCTCACTTATTCAGGTTAGTGAAGATGAAACACCTCATTTCTCCCAGCTATTTTACAGAATTTTTTGAAATTTGAATTTTAACACACGTCTCTATGGGGAATTATTTACCCGTGTGAGCCCTATAGAGAATGCACGCAATACATGCAAGTCTATGGGAAGTATTCATCCCATACAAGCTCTGCTGGTTTATGTTGATCTTGTATTGTGTCAGCTCTCTCTTCCTCCCTCCCCCTTCTCCTCCCTACTCTCCCCCCCCCCTCCCTCTACCTCTCTCCTCTACCCCCCCCCCCCAACTCTATCTTGCTACAATTTCTTTTCTTAATAATTATTATGCTCTTGTGGTACTAGATCTTAGTAAATAGCAGTCATCAGTATCACACAACTTTGAATGACTGTGTTAATCTTGTATTGTGTCAGATCTCTTCCTCCCTCCCCTTCCCCTCCCTACCCCCCTCTCTCTACCTCTCTCCTCTACCCCCCCCCCCCGCTCATCAACTCTGCCTTGCTACTATTTCTTTTCTTAATATTATGTTCTTGTCACTAGATCTTAGTACATAGCAGTCAGTCATCAGTATCACACAACTTTGAATGACTGTGTTATTTTAATGTATTTCTTTGTTTTGGCTACCACTGAAACAGCTCAAAATACATAAAGTTAGTCTGTTTGACAAAACAAAGTCTTATCAAGTACTTTGTAGGCTATAAGGTGATGATGACACACCCACAATCAAGGATAACTGCCTGGATCTATGTATTCATCTTATGAAGAACTGATCAAAACTGCAAGATTTATTTAAAAAAAAACCCTAAAGGGCATGATTTTCTAAAAGTGTCCCTTTGAGAAGCTTTATAATCCTTGAAAGTGTAATTTCTCATATTATGTAGGGGCAAATATCATAAAAAACACTTTTATGATGTTTAAAAGTCAAATAAGAAATATGACCTCCACTATAGAGAATGCACGCAATACATGCAAGTCTATGGGAAGTATTCATCCCATACAAGCTCTGCTGGTTTATGTTGATCTTGTATTGTGTCAGATCTCTCTTCCTCCCTCCCCCTTCTCTTCCCTACTCTCCCCCCCCCCTCCCTCTACCTCTCTCCTCTAACCCCCCCCCCCAACTCTATCTTGCTACAGTTTCTTTTCTTAATATTATGCTCTTGTGGTACTAGATCTTAGTAAATAGCAGTCATCAGTATCACACAACTTTGAATGACTGTGTTAATCTTGTATTGTGTATCTTGTATTGTGTCAGATCTCTTCCTCCCTCCCCTTCCCCTCCCTACCCCCCTCTCTCTACCTCTCTCCTCTACCCCCCCCCCCCCTCATCAACTCTGCCTTGCTACTATTTCTTTTCTTAATATTATGTTCTTGTCACTAGATCTTAGTACATAGCAGTCAGTCATCAGTATCACACAACTTTGAATGACTGTGTTATTTTAATGTATTTCTTTGTTTTGGCTACCACTGAAACAGCTCAAAATACATAAAGTTAGTCTGTTTGACAAAACAAAGTCTTATCAAGTACTTTGTAGGCTATAAGGTGATGATGACACACCCACAATCAAGGATAACTGCCTGGATCTATGTATTCATCTTATGAAGAACTGATCAAAACTGCAAGATTTATTTTAAAAAAACCCTAAAGGGCATGATTTTCTAAAAGTGTCCCTTTGAGAAGCTTTATAATCCTTGAAAGTGTAATTTCTCATATTATGCAGGGGCAAATATCATAAAAAACACATTTATGATGTTTAAAAGTCAAATAAGAAATATGACCTCCACTATAGGGCTCACACCTGTAAATAAAATGGACTGTCCCAGACCCCTTCACAAATTCGTACCAAAGATACCAAAATAAATGAAGAAAAAAATTAATTAAAAATCAATGATGTAGTTTGGCAAAAAACTGAATAGCTGTAGATATTGAGTATGAATTCCTCTACAAACTGCATTTTGGTTGGAAGATGAAAGCTCTTCTGATGGAATTTGAGGGGACTATATTTCATTGGGTACGTGTACGGAAAATAGGTGATTTTTTGAGTGACAAGAACTCGTAGTCTGGCTTTGCGGACCCCTGGACAGAATTAGAGCAGAACAACCCACCCTGGCAATCTGATGGATGAAAGGTAATATCTCACTTATTCAGGTTAGTGAAGATGAAACACCTCATTTCTCCCAGCTATTTTACAGAATTTTTTGAAATTTGAATTTTAACACACGTCTCTATGGGGAATTATTTACCCGTGTGAGCCCTAGAGCGTATACCTATCACGTGACCTTATACCGAGTATACAGAGTGAATTCTGCCTCCCTTTCATTTTCTTGTTTTACGGGGCATACAGGGTTTCAGATATGTTTAGGACCTTGTTATATCATACGGAAGCATCATTTCTACTCAAGTATGTTATGGAATTGAGGAAATGTCCTTTATGTTCTAAATTATAGTCCCTCAAAGTTCGAGCTAATGAAAGTATTCAGGTCTATTTCTTTACTCATAAAGCACTCCTTTTTCTTCTCCCTCCCTCCCCTCTCTCTCCCCCTCTTGTCTCTCTCTCTCTCTCTCTTTCTTACAGGGCCCTGTTTGCTGTAGACCCCCATATAATATTACTCGAATGATAGGATTATCGATTCCATCATTCATATCTTCAGGTCGTTCGCTTCTTTTGATAATGTATTGATAAAATATTATGGTATACGTTACAGTACCAGATTTTTTTTTTTTTTTTTTTTTTTTTGAGGAGTGCAATTTCCTAATACACTGTATAACAAATTAAATTTCGTTATCATATTTTAGGTGAGAAAGAGTAATTTTTCAATGTGTTGTGGTCAATCTGCACACTGTTTACTGTTTTGGGTGACAGCCGCCCTCCCCACTGCTCCTGCCCCCCCCCCCCAAAAAAAAAAAAAAAATCGCATTTATAGAAAAGATTTGACCTGAAATTAATCATACAGGGATGAGGTACAGGGATGAGGGTTTCAGGCGTAAATCTCTCTCTGGCGAGCAGGGCCGATTTGAAGAAGGAAAGAAAAATAAAAAAAGAATAAATACTTCTTCTTAAATCTCCAAATGCAACAGAAGAATGTCTGATTCTTTTTTTTATATTTTAACTGTAAATGTTTTCAAATTATGAAAACCACAACAAAAATCCCATTCTCTATAACCGTGACAGGTTGATTCCCCGTTTCACGGGCGTTATAGCTAAAATATGGACTCCGAGAAACGGCTGAGCGAGAAGTTTGAGAGCTAGTATATCAGGCACCATAACCCAAACGCAACCATGGTCGTCTCATTTATACACAGCTGGGAGGAAAGGTTTTCAAATCCTCTATTTCAAGAATCAGATTATAGATTTTCAAATGATTTTGATCAGTAAATAAGAAAATCGGGAAACAATAATACAAATTTCATCTTTTTTTTTTCTTTCTTTTTTTTTGCTGGTTATGATTCTCGTGATCATTTATTTGTGAGAATATGCATGTGATATATTGATACATGTATCTGTCATTTCTCCATTAAAGAGGCTGGCTTTGAAATTGCCTGTGAGCGCTGAACATCCACCCCCGTTTGGCGATAGACTTAGTAGGCCTATAGTGAAGATGCACAAGCGGACAAGAGGACGGTAGTGACAAATATGCAATGATTTACCTATCCATATTTTCTCAAAAAATCATTTTTTCTCATTTTTTTTATTGAAAATATTTGAGTGAATATTTCGAGAATATTTCATCAAAAGTGTGTACCCACATTTGAATTTCAATTAAAAAAGATGCAAAAGCTGTCTTGTGCTGGAGGGGGTATCCCCATCCCACACCTTCCGACCTTCTCGACTGGTGTGCATGCTTAGATATAAGAATTTCAAATAATTTGATCTGTAGATGAGAAAATCACCGAACAATACAGACTTCAGTTTATTTCAGGGTACTTATCCTACAAAATACTTAGATATAGGCAACCGACTTACAAATGGTACTATATTTTTTTTTTCAAAATTCCCATATCATTTCACCAAGAGTAAATCCTGAAAGACATGATTGACAACTTCAGCAACACAAATCCAAGATGGATCATGCGTATGGCTGATACATACGACTACCAAAATTACAAAAGTGAAAAAAAGTCTTACCAGTTTTGAAGCCTCTATATAAAAAAAAAAAAACAAACAACAGTATTACGGATCTGTTTTATTTTTCCCAAGGAATGAGAGGGGAAGTTGAAAGGGAGAGAGAAAGTGCCTTTAATAGTATGAGCACCGTCCCAAGTTGTCGTCATTATGTACAAAAAAGACAACATGGCTTTTAGGAAGGCCTGCATACGGTCACAAATAGCCCGACAAACATTGAGGGACTGCACTTGGAAAGTAAAGAAGATTTCCTCAAATCTATTTCATGATTAGGCAGGAATGCTATTTCTATATACTATAATGAGGTCCCGGAGACATCTTTTACCGTGCCCCGTGAAAAGGAGAACTGAAGCGGAGGCAGAAATACGCCCTCTATCGATCACCCAGCGGTTTGCTTCCTAAAATGACGCCCGCACCTGAGCGAACTACTCAAAAGTACTCCGCAAACTCCGGAGAGTGTTCCCTCTTAGCGCACTGCGTGCGCTTCTATACTCTTTGGTTATCAGGCTATTAGTTATTCGACAGTGTTTTCATAGTCTTATCTTTCACACTATTCTTGCAAGCACATGCAAAAGAAAAAGGCTACACGTGACATATATGATATCAATTTAGGTGGACTTAAGTGGACTTGGCACTGATTATTTTGAATACATCAACACAGCTTTGTCATTGATATGTCAATAAAGCATTATTCAAGAATACTTTTGCTCTAGTTTAAGTGATGTGTGAGCGTGTTTTATCTTTTTATTTTGCTACCTTTTCAAACGCTATTTTTTATTCCGTTTCTCCCATCTACAGCACGTTGATTGCTTTCCCTTACTAATAGTAAAGTTTTGTCTAGGCAAAGAACGTTGTGACTTCCCTGCAAGTCCCATTCGACCTGGAATATTATTAATGAAGAAGGAAATTTAATTTAAAATGATTTGTTGACATGATCGTCGTAGGAGAGATTTGCCCATAGATTTTTTTTCGCTAGTTATTAAAGACGTAACACATGTTACAAGCATATAGCAACTCTATCCATGAGCGTCATGAGTCCATTTTCGTCACTAGTCCATTCAAAACCCCTTATTAGTGATGGATAGTTGTAACATGAGCAGTAGTTGTCAATTATGTAACGCACAGGATGAAATAACTGGTTTTGGTGTTTTGGGTATCTCTTTTGATTGTACTACTTCCATTAAAAAAGAAATTAGTCATGATTCTTTTCAGCTTATTCAACACATATTCATCTGGAGGTAGGCACGAGAACTACTTTATAGGGCCCGGTACAGGACAAAGTAACTGGCATTGGTGTTTTGGGTATCTCTGTTGAGTACTACTCCCATTGCTAGAGAAAGAAGCCATGGCACTTTTCAGCCGAATACTTGAATAACACCTTTTAAGTGGTGCACTTTGGGCCTGAGTACTGTCTGGGGCCCCTTACAGCATGAAATAACTGTTTTTTTTTTGTGTGTGTGTGTGTTTTGCATATCTTCGTTGTGTACAGGATAAAATATCTGGCTTTATTTTGTGGGGTATCTTAGCTGTTTTGTACTGATTCGCTTGCAAAAGATATTATTTATGACTCCTTTCAGCTAAAAAATCATGTGAGGTGTAATTTCTGGGCTTCTCTCCGAAGCCCTGTCATACAGCATAAGATAACGGGCTTTGGTATTTTGGGTATCTCTTGTGTACTACGTAATAGACAATTGCATGATATTAGTGATTGAATGGAAGCCAATAAGTTGATTTTGAATATAGATAAAACTCATTATATTTCATTTGGTATGCGAATTATAACAGACCACAATTTGCAATTGTATTTTAAGAATATGAAAATAGATAGAGTTGTAAGCACAAAGTTCTTAGGAGTAATTATAGATGAAAGATTATCTTGGAATTATCATATTGATTACATAGCCAGTATTATATCAAGAAACATAGGGGTTTTGTATAAATTACAGTATCTTCCTAGAAATGTCCTTAAAATGTTATACCATGTTTTGATTTCACCATATTCTGCAATATTGTATGGGGATTCACTTTTAATAAGAATATTGATCGAATACATAAATTACAAAAACGGGGAATACGTTTAATAACCAATTCAACACATGCTTTTCCCAGTTTACCTATGTTTTTAGAAACTCAGATATTACCCATTCAAGATTTAATTTCCTTAGAGTCTGCAATATTTACTTAAACTTTATATAAACTTAATACAGTGTAATAGTTTTCTCCCCGATGTATTTTCTGATTATTTTACCCTCAATAGTTCAATTCATGATTATAATATCAGAAATGCCCAGAGTATTCATCTCCCATTAAATTGCACATCTTGTACGCAGTCATCAATATTTTACAAAGGTACTATTTTATGGAATATAGTTTTCAGGATCAGTAAGACCGTAAGACAATTGAAAAGACTATATATAAACAACATCTTTTTGACGCAATTAAGTTACAAGTTGATGAATAGTTAAATACGGAGTTTTCTTCTTTTCTTCTTTACTTTCTTATCTACACGTATCCGTTTTTTATTGATTCAAGTTGTAAATCTTATCGTATTTTGCATTCATGTTTGTTTCGATTCAGTTACAAACCAATGATTATAAATGATTACATATATTTACATCACAATTATTCTAAAGGTATCATTTTCAATAAGCCTACTTTGTGCTTCTCATGATTCCACCACTATCATATTTGACACCATGTATTTTTGTTTGTTTGTTTGTTTGTCTGTTTGTTTTTAATGCAAAGTTTGTAAACCAAAATTTATGAAAGTGGAAATAAATGAAATGAAATGAAATGAAAATTGCAAAAGAAATTGGCCATGACTCTTTTTACAGATCATATGAGGGGGCACGTTTGTTTTATGTCAGGCGCACGGTGCAGGATAAAATAACTGGCTTTGGTGTTTTGGGTATCTCCATTGTGCACTACTTCTATTGCAAAGTACGATTTTTTTAAAATCATTTAGGGTCCACTTCGGTCTACTGGCTAGGGTTCCGTACAGGATGAAATAACTGGCTTTGGTGTTTCGTGTATATCTGGTGTGTCCTTGGGCCTGCTTCCAATGCAAAAGAAATGAACCATGACTCTTTTCTGCTAAAGAAAATCATATATGGGGGGGGGGGGGGGGGAGGGGCATTTTAGGTTACTCCCTGCATAGGGCCCCGTACATGATAATAACTGGCTTTGGAGTTTTGGGTATCTTTCTTGTGGTCTACTTCCATTGGAAAAGAAATTAGCTAAATCAGTAAATAGAATCATATGGAAGGCAATTCTGGGCTACTGTGTAGGGACCCCATACAGGATGGAAAAACCGGCTTTAGTGTTTTGAGAGTATGTATATTGTCATGGATCCAGCTTTAGGGAAATGTTGTGTCCATGATTACTTTAAGGAGACATACGACCTTAGGGAGACAAATTTGTGTCTCCTTAACGTTTCGACTGTATTATATCCCATTCAATTGCATGCGTTGCTGATGACATGCTTATCTACACAATGTCTCTATTAAGCTGGATCCAGGGATATCAATATCTGTCTATGTACAGTGTATATCTATATCATATATATATATGAAGAGTTTGAAGTCCATATTTGCCAAATGGAGATATTTGCGATTAAAGGTCAAGAAAAATAAAGAGAATAATAAGAAAATGTTTGCTTCTTTTGACCATAACTTCAAAAATGTACCTTTTGTTATGTAGTGACCAATATATCATTTAAAAGGTATTATTTTGTACTTTATGACAGAGACCGTACTTCAAAATCTTCAAAAATGGACTTATCGGTTGTTGCGAACAAACTCGTCATATATATATATATATATATATATATATATATATATATATATATATTTATATATACATATGAAGAGCTTGTTTGCAAAAACCGATAAGTCCATATTTGTCAAATGGAGATATTTGCGATTAAAGTTCAAGAAAAATAAAGAGAATAATTAGAAAATTTTTGCTTCTTTTGACCATAACTTCAAAAATATACCTTTATATGCAGTGACCAATATATCATTCTAACGGTATTATTTTGTACTTTATGACAGAGACCGTACTTCAAAATCTTCAAAAATGGACTTATCGGTTTTTGCAAACAAACTCTTCATATATATATATATATATTTGTATATACAGTGTACAGGCAAGCATGGTGTCACCGGACACCATGGTATTACCGGACACGCACATTTTTGCGTACTAATGACATTCTGTACGCGTGGGACTTCGTAGATTAGCCTCACAGAACTTTGTGTGGACCGAAATCGCAAAAAAAAAAAATGCAACATAAAAATGTAAAAACACGAAGAAATTCACATTTTACCTCAAATTTATAGTTGAGTAACCTGCACCTCGTCTCATAGTTAATATTTATGCATGTTTGAATCACATTTCACAACTGAATTTCTATGAAATCCCACTCACATACAGGAAAAATGCTGAAGATGCCAATAGAACCAAAAGTTCACTAATCGATATCGGAAATTTGTAGCTATCGTCCTCAAACGCGAACGATGCGGAATAGTTGTGCGCTAAGGCTACGGTCACAACCCCCAAAATCAGCCTGCTCGGCGACCGGTCGGCGAGTTTTTAGCCAAAACCGGTCGGACAACGACCGGTGACCGACCGGTGACCGACCAGGCGCCACTCATTTTTGGAGCATCGGTCGGTCGCCGCTGAAGTTTTAGTGTGGAGTTAAAATTTCAGCGGCGACCGACCAGTTTTCACTCGCTGCCCAAAATACGCTCGGTGTCTGAGCGGGAACCGCCCAGGCACTGACCTAATCGAGCGGTCGCTGCCGAGCGATTTAGGGAACAAAAATAATAGAGACAAAAATGACAACAGCACAGAAGAAAACCAACAGAATAGATCGAGCGGTCGCCGTCGAGCGATTTAGGAACTAAAAATGTTAAGATAGAAATGACAGAAGCACTGAAGGAAACCAGGGACTAGATGGAGAAGATAATCTAACGCTATGTGGAAGAAGCAGGGGGAGGAATAAAAGGTAAAGAAACCCCAGCAACATCTCGGCATCTCAACAACCAACATGAGGGACATGGAAGTCAGAGGCAACCACTTTGGGGCAAAAGAGATGAAAGCTAAAAGTTAGCGTTGATGTGTTGACGTAGTAAAATATGATTTGGTTATCATTCATTTAAGGCCTATTGATTGAAGAAAAAATGAATGACAAGAGATTGGGAAAATCAAAATATGAAATTAAGTAGGAATAGAAAAATAATGTGAAATATAAAAGATATTTTGGAGATTTTTTGAAGATATTCTGGAATAATCTAACCTATTCTAATCTTTGTTCCATCTTGGGTGTTCCTCCCTTTTGTTTTATTTCCTAATTTCTAGTTATCTGTGGTATCACATAGCTGAGGTTTGTTAGTGAATCTAATTTAACTCTTAGGTCTTTTGCCTCGAGTTTTATCTTAATTGATTAATTAATTAACACATCACAAATCACATAGGTACATTAATAAACACATGAAGCTCGTGAGAAATTTCCGGCAGAGACCGGCGGGTGGCCGTCGGCACGCCTACGGGTCACCGGTAGATGACCTATCGATCACCCGTCGGACGCTGAGCGATTTCGTAAAAATCGGCCGGTGACCGGTAGGAGATCGTCCAGTTGCCGATGGGGCATCGCTCGGTGACTGCTCGGACTCTGCGCGTTGCAGATCCCCATATTTCGCCAAAATTGTTCTGAAAATCGATCGGTGACCGACGGGAAATCGACAGGGCACTGCTCGGCCATTGCTAGGGTTTTACAGCCTGCTCAGCATCTCCAAAAACTGCTGGGCGGTGCCAAAATTTCAGCAGCGACCGAGCAGGCTACAAATCGGTCGGTCGCCGCTCTGAGTTGTGACCGTAGCCTAAGGGGCCCGCAACTCGTCACCCGCGCGTGCAGCTCCCATAGACAAAGCACGTAAACTAGAACTTGCGTAGAAGTAGAGTCTATTACCAGTTGTCGATTTCTCACAAGGTTTTATTGCGTGCAACTGTTCGAAATGTTCAAGACAGACATTTTACCGTAAAATACGAAATTTGAACCTCATTTGCCAATTTTTTCTTTGTCATCCGCTCGGTGAGAATGTGTATGGTGATTTTTGGGATAAATTGTGATTCTGGTGCAAGGACTAGGTGCGAAAGATATCAATTATTTCATTGCGAAAATCGTGTCCGGTAATACAATGCGATTTTGGACCGCGCAAAAAGACAACTTTTTTAGAGGTGTATGTTTGAAGCATATTTTCTAAAAACTGGAGCGAACAATTGACATAAGTTGGCTGAATTCGTAATTTCCAGGAGTCTGTGAATAAGTGATGTTATTTTTAGCCGAAATTTCATCCTCTGAGTACGGAATTCAAAGCCACGAAAAAAAAAAAGCGTCCGGTAATTGGATGTCCCACCCTATATATATATATATATATATATATATATATATATATATATATACATATATTCATAATTATGCATATGTGAGATATGAGAAAGGAAGGAGAAATCGGTGCGTAGCTTTGACATCATTATTCCTCTTGCTGTTCCTCCTTTTCGGAAAAGCGCAAGAGTTGAAAAATTGGTCTCCGCCGGGACTCGAACCCGAGTCTTTGGCATGGAACGCCAACGCCTTAACCGCTCGGCCATGGAGACGTCATAGCGGTTCAGGCAGATATAGTCGTATATACATAATTACATACATTACATGAATCAATGCATAGTATAAGAGAAGTAATGCATACAGTGCAAAATTATGTGTGTGGTTTTTTTTTTTGCAACGTATGTATGTTAATGTACTAAACGTAGTATATTATATGTACCTATATACAGCAAAATCAGCAGTATGCTTGACAATAGAGTTAATTTCATTTTCTTCTTTATTCAATGTAATCTTGAAAACCTTATGTAAGTGGATAGTTACGTATAAAAAATGAACATAAAACCGTAAGAAAATGATTTCAATATGATTCATTCCCAAACGATTCGTATTACACAGAACTTTACAAGATGCAATGAAAGCCCCTATCACATGATTAGCTAAGCATATCAGTTTTAAAACCTTTATCCTAGGAATCCCAGTCATTTGACTCCCTTTATACCACTTAATTTTGGATCTTATCAAGTTTCTCATAACTCTTTTCTTGAAAAGCATGCATTGCTTTTTCTTTGATGATTAAAACGACTTATCTTTAAGTATACGCATTTACGAGTTCTTCGTAACTCCGCACATCATTGTGTATCATAGTTTGCTTAAAACTACATGAAATACATGAAACACGTCTCCTCAAATGTCGAAGAAGATACGATAGTGAAAAAATATGGTCAGTCCTGATGTACCTGTCATAAAACTTACGAAAACCAGGTTTGTAAAATAGATAAGTTATACAACCGTCAACCCTGTCTCTCCGTCATCAACCCCCCCCCCCCCCAAAAAAAAAAAAAAACATAGTAAAATGGAATCTCGTCGACAGGAAACAAATCAAGGAAAGCATGTAGAGTAAATAACATGAAAATATATGAGCAGCCGGCATTTACCTATTGATTACTAGTATTTGATCATGTTTTCTTTCTTATTTGCCCTTTCCCCCTCTTCCTCCTTTATCCTAGTTTACGTGGTCATAATATCTCTTCTTCTACAGAATGCTGCATTTTGCAAAGAAATTAGCCGCAGTACCTTATAGGAACATATTGTGTGTACAAATATGCTATAGCAAAATTGATCAACTGTACATAGAAATGATGAATGTTGGCGATGAAAGCGTTATAGAAAACAAAGACTCTAACAGCTTCAAAACTCATTTTCATTGTGCTCCCATGGTCTTGATTGGGTAGCAACTGACTGATAAAGACTGAAGTAAAATATTTCATGCATAACATGTGTCTTTGCTCATCAGTTCCTGAACATATTTTCTTAAAATAGCCGCATGTATTATCCACTTTATAGACTGAAAATAGAGTGAAAATGACAGTAATTGACAACGCCGATAACAGTTTAACGGATATACTGGTATAGAACAATGCCAGCAGGGATGCAGTTATTATCTGGAAAGCTGACACAGTTTCATCATTGAAAAAAAGAAGATATATTCATATATACATACGTCCATTTCACTTTCACGAATGGTGCCAAACAAATTAAAAACTATTAAAAAAAACCCTCAAAACAATATCATAAAAAAGTACATGAAGCTGTCAGTCAAAATCACCGGTAAATCTACAAAACCAGCTGCGTTGTCAGACATTAAGGTGAATCACGCCGGGGCATAGCTACTGTGACTGTGGCAAGACTGTCAAGACTATTAAGATGCCCAAAGCTCCCTGAGAATATTCTTGGATCTGTTCTTGCTCCATGGTGAACGCTCCCCCCAGCTTAAGATGGTTCATGACGTCGACAAAATCAAAAACCTCCGGAGGATTCTCCAAGTGTGTATGTCTCATGGCAATAACGATAAGGCCACCTGTGTTAATGACAATTATACAACACATATATAGAACCTTGCCATCTGATTGGATGAATACGGGCCACATGTCATGTACAATCCCACGCTCACTCTTAACGGCAGTGCATTTGACATCTGGTGAACGGTAAATCAAGTTGTTTGATGCTTCCGCGCCAGATCTAAATCTAGGCCTAACCGTTAGTCCTCCTCCTACCTAGATAGGCTTAGTCTAGTTCTGGACCCTTTTTATCGATTCTTTTTTTTTTTCGCCGACTATACGCGTAAAGCCGAGTGAAATAGACTAGGCTACGGTCACAACCCCTAAATCAGCCTGCTGGGCGACCGGTCGGCGAGTTTTTAGCCAATTTCGGTCGGACACCCACCGATGACTGACCGGTGACCGACCAGGTACCACTGATATTTAGGGCATTGGTCGGTCGCCGCTGAAGTTTTAACCCGGAGTTTAAATTTCAGCGGCGACCGACCAGTTTTCACTAGCTGCCCAAAATACCCTCGGTGTCTGAGCGGCAACCGCCAAGGCACTGACCTAATCGAGCGGTCGCCGCCGAACGATTTATTGGACAAAAATAATAGAGACAAAAATGACAAAAGAGCACAGAAGAAAATCAAGGGAATAGATCGAGCGGTCGCCGTCGAGCGATTTAGACCCTAAAAATCACAAAGATAGAAATGACAGAAGCACTGAAGGAAACCAGGGACTAGATCGGGAAGAGAAGCCAGGGCAATGTGGAAGAAGCAGGGGGAGGGATAGAGGCAAGGAAACCCCACTAACATCTCAGCATCTCAATATCTCGGCAACCAACATGAGGGAAATGGGAGACAGGGACAACCACTTTGGGGCAAAAGAGATGAAAGCTAAAAATTAGTGTCGATATGTAGACTTAGTAATATATGGTTTGGTTATCGTATCAATTATTAAAGGCCTATTGAATGAATTAGTAATGAATGACAGATAGGGAAATGAAAATATGAAATTGAATAGGAATAGAAAAATACTGTAAATATATAGAAGCAAATAAAGATATTTTGGAAAATTCTAATCTATTCTAATCTTTGTTCCATCTTGGGTTTTCCTCCCTTTTGTTTGATTTCATAATTTTTAGTTATCTGTGGTTTCACATAGCTGAGGTTTGGTAGTTGGTAATATAACTCTTAATAATTCTTTTGCCTCGAGTTTTATCTTAATGAATTGATTAATTATTTAATTATCACATCACAAATCACATAGGTATATGAATAAACCCAGGTAGCTCGTTAGAAAATTCCGGCAGAGGCCGGCGGGTGGCCGCCGGTACGCCTACGGGACACCGGTAGATGACCTATCGATCACCTGTCGGTCGCTAAGCGATTTCGTAAAAATCAGCAGGTGGCCGGTGGGAGATCGTCCAGTTGCCAATGGGGCATCGCTCGGTGACTGTTCAGTCTCTAAGCGGAGAAACCCCCATATTTCGCAAATTTTTCACCTAAAATCGACCGGTGACCGATTGAAAATCGCTCGGGCATCGCTCGGGCATCGCTCGGGCATCGCTGAGGTTTTATAGCCTGCTCGACATCTTCAAAAACTGCTGGGCGGTGCCAAAATTTCAGCAGCGACTGAGCAGGCTACAAATCGGTCGTCGCCGCTCTGAGTTGTGACCGTAGCCTAAGATAGGCCTTAACGTTAGATCTATTTTGGTCTAGACCAGGCCTATATCGTGTGTGTTTTGAATTTGACAGTCAGCAGGTGCTGGTTTAAACCTACAGGAGCTTTAAGTATTGAACAAATCAGGCTAATTCAAAACGATACTAGAATGATCCATTAACATAGGCATTGTTATCATCACATTGATTAATTTGCTATCTAGGGTGATTCTTATGATCAATATTTACCTGGTTTAACCAATCTCACTAGCTCCTTGAGACTACTTCCATCACAATGGCCGGGTAGAAACGCACCACTCGACACAGCAGCGTCAAAGGAATCTAAAACGAAAGGGGAAAATTCACATCAACAAATCTGCCTAACTAAAAAAGCCTTTTAGTCACACCAGGGAGGTGGAAGGGAGAGGTCAAACCACATAATCATTGGAAATATTCGATAGCGAGAATACATTTAAAGCTACTAAATACAGAAAAAAATAATGAAAATATGAGATATTTTTATCATAACTTCAAAAAATTTTTTGTTAGGTATCACTGGAAAGGTTTTATTTTGCGCTATCTGATCATGGACTATAATTAGATACGTTTAATTTTTTGCGATCAATTTCTTCATTTTGTAACATCTTGACTTAGAATTTGCAGTTGAGACATGCTTAATGTCTTTTGAATCGAATGTTAATTCTACTACTGAACATCCGCAGCAACATGAACAATGGCGTTACAAGAGCACTGAGGACTGAATCATTATCGAGTTATTGAGGGCTCTCAATAGACATGATAAATCATATTCCCCAAATCTTTGTGCTTTCCATCACTTGTTCGCTTCCGCTCAGAGCGATGGCCTAAGTCATGGCCTTATGCGTATCCTTAACAAATATCGGTTTCCTTAATCCAAGACATCAAGGTATTGCGTTATCCTGTATTCATGAGACCAAACTTAATTCATGGGACAAAAATCAAACCTAGGATATTCATTTTTGTAGCACCATATCATACGCATTCAAAATTCCAAGCTCAGTAATGATTGCCTATCAGTAGTATCTGCATTTTCTCCTGCCAGGGTTACCCTGACTCGTCTGAATTTTGAAGTTTGAAAGCATGGATTTAGTCATAAGAAATGGTACTCTGTAGAAAAAGAAGAGTGAAAATATTCACTCTTGAAGGAGTGAATAACAGAAAAGAGTGATTTTGGAGTGAAATTGGAGTGAATTTTGAGTGAAAATATTCATTTTCACTAATTTTGGAGTGACCTTAGGGATCACTCGAAGATTTTGAAGTTGGAGTTGGAGTTGGTGCTTTTATAAGATCCCCCATACTTTTATGTGACTTTGAGTTAACTTTAACAGATGTATTTGTAAGTCTTTACATAATTGATAATCTTGTGGACCCATATGGAAACCTGCTCTGCTGATCAGGGTGTTCCATCCCAGAAAGTGGTAATAAATTCAAATCAAATCAATTCAATCTTATAACATTATGTTGCACAGTACGTCACTACATCATGAAATCTAATACTCAATTGCCGCGGTTTTGAAGAGTTCTCGTGATTTACTAACCGTCCTTCAGAAGGAGTGGTGTTGGTCCGATGAAGCCCTTGATCAACTCCGTGTAACATCCTTTTGATTTGCAGACGTCGAGAAGTTTCTGGGAGGGATCGACGGCGCAGATGTTGGTAAAGCCGCTCTTGCAAAGCTGGATCAAAGAAGGAGTAAAGATTCTTTACCCGATATGACGTCATAGAATGCAGTTGAAAGAAAGCTTGTGTAGCTCTGGTCACAATATTGATTAATTTAAGTGCGAGCCCACTCCGTGTAAAGTTTACCTTATATGGATTAAGTAGAAGTTTAGAAACAGAACAGTAGACATCCGACAGAAGTTAAAACTGGACTCAGAATAATGAAGTTTATTCCAACTTTCGAGGCTCTTAAAGTATGCAAATTGTTAAGGCAATTATGTTATTCAGTTCTGTTTTCAATTAGACAGTTTCTGTAATGTTTATGATCTATGATTGTTTATTTTCCTAAACCTATCATTCACCTGCTCCCTTCAATGAATTTCCATAGGCAGAAATTCACTTAATTGTTGCGAGGTTGGGCAAGTCTCCGGGGCAGACTTTTATAGTTGTTAAGGGCAACTTTTCAAAACATAGCAGGCATAAAATTTGAATACATTGCCGAAACGGTCTTTTTCACATCTTTCTTAGTATGGTGTAATTTCGCAAGGCATGTAAGATAGATTTGAATTGAATTGACATTGAAGTGAATTGAATACAACTGAATGGAAGTGGAATGGAATTCTCAATTGTGCATTGTGAAAACCATTCAATGAACTCAAGATTTCGGCAGGAAATCCTCATTTATGGGAATTTAGGGAAATCCCATATACACATACATACACGCACACACACACACACACACACACACACACGATATGACCCGTCAGCAATTCGCTAACCTCCTCTCCGACGAGTCCCGTTCCGGCGCCGGCGTCTACTATTCTGGCATTCTTTTTGTCCCCGAGCAGGATGTCCAGCTTTCGCGCCACAGCAGTCGGTCCTTTGTAGCCGGCATCTGAAAGAACCTTCGAAACAGAATTAGATAAGGACCTTAAATGCAGGGTTTCCCTTCGATCACTATCAAAAAATTATCATCATTGGATCATGTAAAACACTCTGTTGCCGTCAAAATTATTTTTGACCGATGTGTTGGCTCAGTGAGTAGAGCGGCTGCCCTCACAATCGGGAGGTCGTGGGTTCAAACCCCGGCCGCGTCATACCAAAAGACGTTAGAAGATGGGAGTTGCTGCTACCTTGTTTGCTGTTCAACAGTTGAAAAGGTTAGAGCAACGTCGATCTGGCGCTGCTCAGTGGCTGCCGGGCCCAAGATCAATTGGGCAAAATGAATTTCCATTCTTGGACAATAAAATTTGGAGTTTATATCCAAAACAATTATTATTATTATTATTATTAAAATTAGGAGACGCAACAACAAGAACAACCACAAAATAAATGAAAGAAGAAGAATGAAACGAAAACAAAGAGGATTTTGTCGAGAACGACGACAAAAGCTTTAATACCTTGCAACATAATTATACCATTCAATGGCAGGCATTGATGGACGAAAACGAAGAAATCGACCTTCTCGTTTTATCTGTTTTCCATAGCAACACGATTACTATGCCACGGCATCTGGGCACCTTTCCTGCTAAATGTATGTCAATACTCAATTCTCCACTTCTCGAGCTTTAAAGGGTTATACGCCAGACAAGGATTTTTGTTTTTGCTATCAAATATAAATCACATCTGATTAAATCACAAATAGTGTATTTTCATATGGAATTTTCTTACGACTCCCCGAAAGGACAATGTCCACGCAGTCGACTATTGGTAATATAGGTCTACCAGGTACATGGTCCGCGAGCTACAGACCCTAGGCAAGCAATGTCTACGAGATCGACACTAGGAAAAAAAAAGGCCCACGAGCTGGACATTACATCACGGGGCTTTATCTACGTATAGTGTCGTGCTTGCAGACCCCCCTTTTTTGCCTGTAGTATCAAGCTGGTGGAACTTTATTTCCTAGTGTCGAGCTCATGGACCTTAATATAATCCTAGCATAATACAGCTCGTGAGCTGTATGACGCGTGTGCATTAGTGTGTGTATGTCCCGTGGACATTTTTTTCAATGTCTATCCTGTGGGCCGTATGACCCGTGGGTATCAAGGTCGTGGGGTGACCCCTTCAAATAAACCATCTATGGGTGCAGGTGGTTGTGTCCGCGAAACGACAGCTACATTTAGGTCTAATAAAATATGACAGCGTCTCAACGATCGTACGCGTAATGTAGGCCTACAGCACCCCTATTCTGAAACATAGACGAGCCAAACAGATTAGTAGCCTCCGTGTGTCCGTATGTCATTGGTATACGTTGCACTCTAATGAGAAGATTCTTGTCCACGTGTCCAGTGCAGAATGTATCTTCTTCAGTTCCATGTGTAATTTAGGCCTGATTTAGTTTTGTTATGAATAACACAAAGCACAAGAGGACATGGCAAAAAGTTGCATGTTTTAGATCACGCACCACTACAAGAAAAAAAAAATCGTTCTACATGCGCATTAGGAAACCCTGGATAGTTCAGCAAAACAAACAAAAAAAAAACAAACAAAAAAAAAACAGTGTCTACAGCTTTGACATTGGTTTAGATATAAGTTTTAGAATGACGAACCCATCAAGTTTACGTTTGACGCCACTCTACCTGGCCATGACCCAGCTTATTTCAAGAAGGATGGAATCTCGATCTGAATACATGTATATAAGGCCTGCGTTCAGAACCATCCATAGGTATCCATACGTAGGTATAAGTCCTGCATACTGAATGAATGCTACTCGTAATTGAGAGATAAGCCTTACGTCCCGCAGCGGATCCGCCCTTAATTTGAGTGCCCATTTTGCGACCTTTAAAATTACACTTCCTTCCTAAGTTGGCACATCACAGGTTCAGAGAATGTGATCTTTATAAGTGCATATGTTTATGCAGTTGTTACGAATTTGCCCATGTAATCACTTAACAATGTGGTCTTCATGTCTTATGATCATGTGTATGCGATCACACGTGCACGATCGCGAATGTTTGTAAACACCACCAGTTACGTAATCTCCTTTCGAGTCATTCGTTTTGAACCGCAGCCTAAGGCTGCGTTCACATAGAAGTATACTATTCGGGTATTCGGGCTCGTTTTTCGAGGGCACGCGAATAGCTTGAATCGAACGATAGGATTTCCTCACACCGGTTCACATAGGAGGGCACTATTCGAAAGTACCGAATAGCTGCGAAAAGTATAGCAAAGTGGGAATCGAACTTGTTCGATTTTCTTGCAGCGTATACCGTCTCTCGTTTATGAAATAATGGCACTTTTGGTCTGGATTTGCCCGTTAGCAAATATAAGCATGTAGACCGACATTCTGATGCAGTTTAGAAATTGTTAATAAGATTTGCTACGATGTACGAGGAAGAAATCCTCACTACATGGGATGGTGAGTTGACGGTGCGGGTGATGGTGTATTCGGTGCTCGAATAGCGAATAGCGAATAGCGAATACCGAATACCGAATACCGAATACTTCTATGTGAAAGCAGCCTTACACACTTCGCCCAGGTTGAGTTTAATGTTATGAATATATTAAGCTGGGCGTGCCTGACGGAATTTTCCATGTATGTAATAATGTTCATGTTAAAAATACATTGGTCGTGTCAGTCGACAATCGGACTCCGGTTAGAGAGGACCGTTATCACTTTCTCGGCGTTCCCGTCTACAATCTTGGGAGGAATTGCTTTCCCCAAGGAACGTGCTCTGCTAGGTGAATTTTAAGTGCTAAGAGGCGAGATAAACCAGGACATGCCGATTTGCCTCTAGCCCGTTTTCTTTCGACGACGACGGCGACAATAAGTCTTCGTCGATTTCCAGGTGAACCACCAGACGGTCTTGAGCCAACGCCCACCTGTGACTGCTGCACGGTGACTAGTGGGAGCCGCGCCGAGGTCGATACAGGGTGCCGAGACGCTGTGAGGGACCACGCGCACCCAGCGGCCAACGCCCTTCTGTCTGGCATAGTCACAGCGCTGCAAACTGTGCTGAGATAGCGTCGCCCGCTGATCCGACGACGTCCCGTGTATTGACGCGTTCTCCACGTGGTAGCGTCTTACGTCGCCTCCCCGCCACGTCGCAGATGAGTTGGGCCCCGACGTTGACTCTCTTAGGGTGAAACCCTGGCCAGGTATTACACAATCTGTACTTATGTTTTCTTAGTTGAAACGATCCCGTCTATCTTTCATTGTTATGGTTGATTTTGTTATTCCGGTTGGAAACTGATTGTTAAATAATTTCCTAATAAAAACCCGGAAGATTTGTTCATTTCAATTCACTGAGACCGCCTTGCATTCATTTGTGTGAACTTGACCGTAACACAGTAGAGACAAATAGTCTGTAAAAAAAAAAATGAAACTTTCCAAAAATGAAAATATTGTGAAGAATTTTCCTTCTGGCGCAGGTGTAATTCTTGCGTTTCAAAACCAGCCCTACATCGGAATTTTTATGATTGAATGTTTATGCGGTGGCGTGGCCGTGTGCATAGATTCAATGAAATTATTGTGTTTGTGGTAACAGGCAACCTTTAATTCAGTTGGAGGATACAACGCATAATGAGGGCTTTACATAGAGTTGGCTTATTGTTAAATTTTTGAACACATTTACACTACCAAAGTTACTGCCGTATTTACTGCCGTATACTCTCTTTGGAAACTCGGCTTTGAAAGTCCGAAAGGTTTCCTCCTGCGACTCAAGTTCCCCCTATCAAAAGTACCCACGAGACTCCCCGAAACCTTAGTAACAACAGGGAGGTGGAATCCACCTCCCTGGTAACAACAGGGAGGTGAGAGGAAAAGGAGTGGGCACTGGATTAGTGTCTTTTGAACCATCCTCGGAGCCGCACTCCCCAAGAGACCACTCCACTAACTAGATTACTGCCGCTTGGCCGCACAGTGCACATGCGCAATCCTTGTCAACAGGCTGGTGGGTCTCACCCCTCCCTGGCCAGAACCTGGATTACTCCACGTGGTACTGGTGGGTGGTGTATACTGGTGCATTACTGGTGCATTACCCATTGCTGTGCCTGCCATCAACACTGGTGCATTGTGATGTGCAGTGAACTGGTTGCATGGTCACATTTTGAATTTTGCAGCTAGTATTCCAGGTATTATAACTTATGTGCATTTACATGTCCATGTACTATAATATTTCTTGGGAACAAATGTACTTTGCATGCTATTATGGTGAAATAACTTTTACATGAAATGGAAACAAATTAACACAGACTTAAAAACAATGAATAATAATGATTAGCAGCACCAATAATAATATACTGACTGTAAGAATATGAAGGAAACATGAACCGCTGAGTAGTGGAACACAGGCCCTAATAATGTCTGATGATAATAATAATTTTAATACCAAGCTAGCACAGAAAATACCAACCACAACAGCAACAACCATCACAAAAATACCCATTCAGCTTTCAAATAAGAATAAAACAAAAACAGAGAGACAGACAAAAAAAGCGCCATGGTGAATATCTTATCAGGCATACAGTGATACAGGACATGTGAGATAGTTCAGCTCTCACTGAACTCTCACATGTTTTCACCATACACCAGGCAAGGAGGCAAGTTATTTCACCAAGATTAGGTCCTATCCAGTAGTCTCCATCATGACCACTCTGTTGTAGATTCGAGCCCTCCTGCCTCAATATATCCCCAGCATACAACAAAAAAACATTCAAATAGTGTTTTCATCCCCTGGAGAAGTAAAATTGTTCACAAAAATATGTTAGTGGGACCAGAAAAAACGTTTTGTCTCACCTCCCTGGTAACAACAATTATAGTAGCGGGTTGACTATTTATCGAGAGTCCCTGTCTTACGTAATGCAAGGTCGTAACAACGGTGTCGAGCGACGTATGACGAAGGTCGCACGCGACCAGATCACATCAAAAGGCGAGAGTGAAATCATGAAAAAGGCCAAAAAACATGTGTTTCTTTCCAGAACTTGCTCGGACCATGGACCTCCTAGGTCCATGCTCGGACAGCCGAGACAGCATTTCAGTGCGTGAAGTCGGAATGCCAGATTTGAGCGAGGACGAATAGCGAGGCCGTAAAGCATTCCAACCTCCCTGGATGTAGCGAGGACGGAAGAAAGGACACAGACGCGAGGTCGAAAGCAAGGATGAACTACAAGTAGCTCGGAAGAGGAGCACAGCTAATAATGAATGGTTAAATCTTACAACACAGACAGCACCGCAGTTTACATGAAAGCAATACACAATTCATTTTGGATGAACGAAATGAAAAGCAATCATACTCTTCTATCACTAACTTAAAAGGGCATTGAAGACGATTTTCATAATTTAATATCATATAGTGAATAAATCGACAACTCCATGTATAGATTAGTGGAAGTTTAATATTGCGGCCTTTGAGTAGGGAAACCAGTAAACCATGGACCTACCACACGCATGGACTATGAACGGTCTTTATTTGATCCCATCGTCACCACCGCCACCTGATTATGTGCATCTTACATTCGGACGTTTGGACAACGATGATTATGTAATTGTGCATTGTCACTGACAAAAGAACCGTTTCCCTCATTTCGGTCCTATTTGGCTGTGGTACCTTTTCAGACCCAACTGCCTTTGAATAAATAACAATGATGGGGAGCAGCAAACCTCAAACGAGGACAAATTTTGTGTCACAAAATTGGTAATTACTAAAGTGGACACTTTTTTTTTTTTTTAAGATTTCTCAAAGCGCCGTCTTGTTTTTAGCCAGGCTGGCTGTCGGTGGACAAGACTGGATCAAAGCAGGAAAGCATGTTTAAAATGTTTTTTTTTTTTTTTTTTTTTTTGTGACGCTTCCGCCAGAAACAGGTGCACGAATTAATCAACGAGCGATGAATGTCCATGTGTGTGGTAGGTCCATGAATAAACAAATAACACTGAAACTCTATACTCAGCATAACTAATTTATGGTACTTGTTCACATGTAAAAGTCTGAAAATCATCCGGAGGTCTCCTTTAATAACACAAAATCTAGCTATTCAAATTCCGTTACAATACTCATTCCACGCACATCAACATAATCTAATACTGACAGCAATTATGATAAAAATTATTGTACAACGAACCTAATTACATTATAGTAATAATAAATAGTCGAGGCTCTGTGGTAGAGGAGATAAGACGAGTGTTATGATACACAATAAAATTATACTCATCTGTAAATACACACAAACAAATAAAAGTGCATGTATCATTTATTGGCCTACATAAAACGTTTGTAGCTGACGTAAAAATAAAATCAGTTACGGAGTTTTCGGGTACGCTGCAGTACGACGAATCCAGTGTGCTTTCAGTATGCTGTCTGAAAAATAAAAATATGTATACCACTTCTAGATGCAATGGGCTCACACTGTAGTGTAGGACCCCATATCCTTTTGCTGATTTTTGGTGAAAGGGATCACAAACATATGGGCAAACGTTCCCCTTGACACCACCCAAATGTGCCTGCGTGCATCCATGCATAAGCTGTCAAGGGTATGGCAGTATAAGTGGGGTGGCTGTCCAAAGGAATTCTTGCCTTATACGTTTTAGTGTGCGTCCAAAAGAAATTCTTGCCCTCGTTGTTAGCGTAGGGATCAAAATAGTGATATAGTGAATACTTGGGCTATGAATTCTCTAACCTTGTCATAGCTGCCCTCCTCGGCCCAGTCATCGTAAAGTTTAGTTAATACCTCGGGTTGCACGTCTCTGCCGTACCTGATAAACTGCCCGATCATGCCCGTCATTTCCTCATCCATTTTCGCGTCAGGCGCAGTCGAGACACGCAGGTCAGTTTGCAAGCACAAGCCAACACAAACGCTCGTTTTGGTCGTAATGGCATGACGTTTGTGCCATACCAAGGAGGCATGAGAGCCTCCTTGGCCATACACAAACATCTCTTTGAGGGTTGTTGCATAATCCCTCCTAGTAATGGTAGCTGCTCCGGACAAGGGCAGCTACAGTACACGTGCTATTGGACAGTGCCAGTGATGCATGTAATCTTTTCGACGCAGACTCCTTTACGACCGATTTGTGTCTGCAAACTACAAAGGGTGTGTGTCTGCAAACTACGGCAATGCTGGCAGGATGCTGTCTTAAAGAAGAAGTCTACTCCAGAACTTTGTTAATTTCATAAGAAAGAGAAAAAAACACTTATATTTTGGTATGTAAATATGTTTTTGCCTGTCATAGCTAAAAAAAGACTTTTTTTTCGAATTTCATATAAATTGTGAGGGCAGGACATCATCAATTCTCTCATTTGAATAGTCATACCGAGTTGATAAGAAATGTTTTCCGAAAAAAAAAATGTGAAATTTCAAAATGTCGTACCTTTCTTATTTCTTATCCTACTTTGGTAATTTTTAAGGAGCGTTAATCGGTACTGAGGAATCTTGTTCTCTTTCTTTTAGAGTTTAATTTTGGATGGATCCTCTTTAAAATGGTCTGAGAGAAAAATGTAGTTTTCAGTGCTATCCCAATCATGGCTGTGTGGGTGAATACAATCGCTGAAGCAAGATTTTCGACAATGTTGCGTAACAGCTGCGATAGCTTGTTTGTGGCCGTTATCACCGAACTATTCAAAAGGTTACACTACCGTATACTACAACACTACCTATCAGCAGGGAGGTGGCCTCTCACCTCCCCGCTATCAGACAGTTCCGTTTCATCACGAGCATCGGTCGAACCCCTTTCGTGTATTGGAGTGGCCTAGGCACGTGGACAGCCAATCACGACTAGCAAGAAATCAACAAGGCAACTCGAACTGAGGCCAGTGAAGTGGGCTGTTGGTGTATAGATTATTTTCTGAATTGATAATGATGATGATAAAGCTGATGATGATTATAATAATAATAATGATAATGATAATAATAATAATAATGTAGGAAAACAGATTTATTTGGAATTAAGTAAAGTTCTGTAAATAAAGATTTGGCGTAAATATTTTAAAGGTAGGGAATACCTTTTACAGACCTCCCAAAATGCAGCAAAACATTAAATATGAACCCCAGGAGACTTACTTAGGCCACTGCTTAGAAATTTGGAAGTCAACAGTTATCTGAAATTTGAATATTAAATGCACAAAACTCAACAACTCAGTAGTTCTGTGTGTCAGCCACACTTAAGCCTTTTTGTTGCATTCTTCTGTATTTGTGATCTATAAACACAAATCTAAAAGTACAAGAGCTGATGTAATAACATATAGAGTGTGTGGCAAGAATGTATATAGAAATGTTTGTAAGTGTTGATAAACTTTCTTCACAAAATATACATGGACACACATGCAGTGTAGCGGCATAAGAAGTTTAATATTGACAACACTATCCCTCAATAGGTAGTGATTAACACCCCCAAAATAAGAGAGCAACCCCAAACCCCAAAACAATGCATGCTCTGTTCAGTACCCTAATTTGCATAGTAGAACACCCAAGCTAATTTGCATAGAGCACATGCCTTCACCCCCAAGGCAGTGCACAGTCTTTGTTAGCAGAGTGAGTTTGGAAGCTTTGAGGACAAGCAGTGTCTTCTAAGAGCAATGAGGAGAGTTATATTTAGTGACCAGGATACGTAACAGTTGGTAAGTCCAATTTATATTGATATCCTTCTTTGATTTGTGTATACACATATATTCCTCATTAATTGAGAGCAGAGTAATTAAGTTGTTAATGAGTATCTGAATGAGAGTAAATCTCTATGTTTCATTCTCCATGTCGATGTGTAGACATATTCAACCCACACAGGGTAGAATGTATTGGAATCAACTTTCCATGAGTACGAGAAGAATACTTTGATTGGTATATTACATAATGTATAATATGTGATGGAAAGGTGTTGTATTTCTAAAGTGTTCCTAGACAGTTTGGAAGACTAACTTTAATGACATATAAGATAGATTAACTTGTTTGGAGCATGGATATTCAAAGTGTAGTACATTGCACTTGTTCACTGTATATAGTGTATATATGCCTGTGTGTGTTTTAGGACCCAGAGCATGGCTGGGGGAGAGAGAGAGAGAGAGAGAGTGGTGGGTGCAGTGCAGCCCCAAGTAGAGATAGTTGCCATGGAGACCACTCCAGAACAGCGAGATGGTCTGTGTAGTTAGCTGTGCGGTGCACAGGATAGTTTGGTAGGGGGATGTAATCCAGAACCCTGTACAGCTGTACTATATAGTTCAATAAGGAAGTTAAGTACTGAAACAAACAAACAAACTGCCCAGTGAAGCTTAGGGGCTTTTGCCCATTGTAGTTGTACCAACACTGGCAGTGGTAATCAAACAGTGTATTTAATTTGTTTTATTCAGCCTGAATGGATAGGCTTCTACACAATTGCCACAAATTTAAAGTTATATGAAAGTTTGACGGCAGTTGGAATTAATATACTGACAGATATATGTCATATTCAGATCGACTACTGTACACTGAAAATGCATGTTGCATTAAGTAATTAACAGGTTTGTGATAATATTATTCAAACAGTAATAATAATGAACAATTTGTCGTAGAGCGCAAGCTACATTTAAGTTTTTGAGCGCTAAGTAATATGTATGTTAAGTTGGTGTATATCAATTTGGTTGAAGTTGATACAAGTGTAACTAATATGAATGTTTTTTCATGTGTTTCTGTCACAGTGAACCGCTACACTACACTACACTACACTGCACTACACTACACTACACTTCAATTCACTACATGTCGCTTGACATCGCTATACTCACGTCACACAGATGACATTATGCTGTTGTGAGCTGCATGAGCCGGATAACTGAATAAAGTCACTTTAATAGCCAGTGGAAAGCAAAGGACTGCGTCTATGACAAGTGTTATGATTCAGATTCTGACTGTGCGTGTATATGAACAGTGCGTTTGCAACGTTAAAAATCTACAAATGTAGTAAGGTCCTGCAAACTGAGATGAACTAAGAAAATAGTTTTAGATGAAATCCTCGAATTTCAACAACTTCACCGATCACAATGTCGGTGAAAACGGAGAAAGGAGTTGCGTTTCCCTTTTCAATGTGCTTGGACCAGGATTGTGATTTTGTTTTTGCTGTTACTCTTTATATGACTGCTTTTGGTTGCTATGACACACAGAATATTTTTTTTTTTTTTTTGTTGGGAGGGGGGGGGGGGAACACCATTCACCACAGTGATATATTTCAGTTCGTAGGTACAATTGAATTGAATTTAAGATTATCTTTTATACATTTTGATTTATGATTGATTGATTTATATAGTTTTGTTTCCGATCCAACCTTTTTGTCCCTGGGTTTCAGACTTTATGTGTAGGACATACATTATAATTGATCCAGTATTTCACTGTTTTTGTTTTTGTTTTTGGTTGGTTTTTTTTTTAGTCATTCTTCACAAAACCCAATAGTATTTATGAATTTCGGTGCATATACATTGTTAGTTGCACAGTGGTGTTACCACATAAGGATTTTCATAGAGAAAACGTTGGGTCATGGAGTCTCAGGTTAACGATACACGAAGCTAAGGTTTTGAAATCATTTTTTATTTTTATTTTTATTGTGTATCTAAGATGGTTTGGGTATGTTGATGATACCTGGTATCGTGAATTTGTTGTCTGACGGTGATTTTTTTTTCTTTTTTTTTTTTGAGGGGGGTGGGGGCAGAGGATTTGGGTGCTAAGAAAATATTATTAATTAGCAGTGCAGTTATATTTGTTTTTGTGGGTTTTTTTTTCAGAGATGTACTCTGATAACACTTTTTTTTTTATACTGGAGTGACTTTTCTTATGGGGGGGGGGGGGAGGGACGAATACCATTCCCCACAATGATATTTCTAATTTTTATGTACACTAATTCACCTGGTGTTCATGCTCAATTTGAAATTATTTGTATTATTATCTATACTATTATTATTTTTTATGTGTGTGTCTTCAAGTACTTCCTGACGTGCTTTGATCGTTTTTTTTTTTTCCAACCCGGCAACATAGGGAAGCTCACCATTAGGGAAATCCTGACATTTTGTATCCTTAAAGTAATTTGTTTGCTTTGTTTCTTTATCTGTTATCACTTGTATTGTATTGCAAATGTCGAAAAAAATAATAATGATAACAATAATAACTTCGTTTTATGTTCACCTTATTTCTTCTTATTATGTGCAAACATCTAAGATTAGATTCACAAATTTATACACAAAACATACACCAAATGAAACACTCTGTTGGTTGTGATTCATCCCTTTTCTCACCATTTAGTTCTTTAGGTGCCCCTTCTTTTCTTGCTTTTTCGCTTTTTCATGTGATCATTTCGTTTCAATTTCATGTGATGGTGCATGTCCAGAAGTAACCACCAGGTGGACCATGAGACTACACTCTATTTTGTTTTATGGACTGTCCACCTGACTGGTCATGACAGAAAATTCAGTGTAACATACCGTTAATAAGGCACCTTTTATAGAACAATATTAAATGATTCAATCAAAGATACATGTCCAACAATGAATTCGAGACAACTCACAAGCGCGCATACATAATCAAAGAAAGACAGTTTTCCTCTTTATTATTTTTATTTTATTTATTCGTTTTCCACTCATGGGAAGAAATTGCCCTTTCAGCTAAAGTTAGGGCTGATTTTCAAAGAGAAGCATGAAAAGTAGGGGCAGCTAAAGAAACATGCGGTGAGAAAAGAGGTGAATCATAACCAACAGAGGATTTCACTTAATTGGTGTATACATTGTGTAGAATATGATTATAAATTTGTTAGACTAATCTTAGATGTTTGCATAATAAGAAAAAAAAAAACTTAGAACGAAGTATGTAGCGCAATGGTCTGGTCATAAATAATAAACAAATTCAAAACAGAGTCTTTATAATCATATAGAATTGCTGAATAGGTTTAGAAATGAGAAGGGCCTACATTGAATAATTTACCAGTTCCACCCCCCCCCCCCCCAAGAAAAGCTACGATTGGTACTATTCTCCCTGTTGTCCTGGTACAGTGACAAAGGAAACGCAACTCCTTTCTCACGGTTTTCACCGACATTATGATTGGTGAAGTTGTTGACATTCGAGAATTTCATCTAAAACTATTTTCCTAGTTCATTTCAGTTTCAGTCGGAGGAGAAAAAGGTTTTCAGTAGATGGAAATATCGCATAATTACGGTCGAAAGTCTCTACAAACTTGTCGTTTCGCAGCAGAGCACGTCGCTACAAAGAGCTACACGCCATGTGCCTGCTGGATAGTTTGATGAGGTGCGTAGCATATCGTAGCCAAGGTATAGTCTCTTCATCTAGACGCTGAATAATACCGAACCGCTACCACTGATTTATGTGTCGAAATAAAGTGGCCGTTGGGGGCGGTCTTCAATATCCCGTCGCTCGTTGCAAATGGAAAATGGAAAAACGAATATTGAACCGATATCCTGTTTTTCATTTCCTATTTTTTGAAATGCTCAGAAAATAGGATTTTGAGTCATTTTTTTACATTTCATTATAATGAAACGCGAAAAACAGAATTTAAGAGCAAATCCATTATCCTGTGTTCCATATCAGTTGAAAATAGGATATTGATATTTTATTCATTTTTCCGTTGGAATAGGCGACGGGCAACGGGATTTCCACGCAATATTCGATTTTTCGACACCAGTTGTCGACCGGTCACTGAATGGTACTTTAATACCCTGATTTTGCTGCCCCGTTGTAGCCATCATACTGCGCGAGGGCCTTGACAAAAGGTTAGGTTTTTTGGCAGTATTAATAGCAAAAGTTTGAGGTTGTAATACATGTACTTTCAATATGCAAACTAATGAAATGGATGTTTCCACAAGTGTGAATGTTATCGCTGGATCAGTGTGATTACCTGGTCTACGCAAATTCGTTCTTGTTTTGAACATGATTGACGAATCCAATATTACGGTGGACAGACTTATGCTGTATGTCACTTTGAAAAAAAGAAAGTGAAAAAAAGAAAGTGAAGTACCTATTACATCAACTGCATGCAAAAAGTAAAGTCATTTGTACCACTGTGCACATGAAGTAACTCCGAACTTGCTTATTGTTATCGCTCGAAGCGACTTATGTGGGAAGATGGAACTTCAGACCAGAACTTTGAGGAGCATTTGCAAGTAGAAGTTTGATTGTCTATTATTTTGTGTTAGTGTACCAAACGTGAGCCAGTAATGAGTTTGTTCATTTATCACAGATCACTTTTTCTGAAATACCCTGTACCATCAAGGTACAATAACGCTTTACGTTGTCACAAATAAATGTGTGGAACACGCAGTTGACATATTGTGGGACCTGGGCGCCTTTGAATGGTCTTTACAGACAAATGGACTATATCAATGCTGTTCACCATTACAATCATCATCATCATCACCACCACCACCACCATCATCATCATGATCATCATCATCACAATCATCACCATCATCATCATCGTTTCGTCTGCACGCGTAATGGTAATCGTATTTGTGCAAATTATTCGGAGAAGTGCCATGTCACCTCTTCACATATATGCAGCCCCACAAAAGGATACGAAATATTGACAGGTCAGCTGTACCTAAACCATATTTTGAATTACGATTTATTGTTTGGTTTTCATAAATTTTCTGCGGATAATACCACATGCCTGATTTTGCATGTCAGGTTTTGTCACCACACTCGTCGCAACTTTCAGAACGATATCAAACGGGAGACGTAAATGTTTTTAAAAATAACATTTTACCCCATAGATACATATGATAACATATTAATAATTACTGCATCCAAGAATTCATAAATATATTGTATTCTTTGCCTGTAAAGTGAATAATAGGATATGAATTCTCTAACCTTGTCATAGCTGCCCTCCTCGGCCCAGTCATCGTAAAGTTTAGTCAATGCCTTGGGCTGCACGTCTCTGCCGTACCTGATAAACTGCCCGATCATGCCCGTCATGTTCTGATCCATTCTCGTGTCGCGCACAGCCGAAACACGGCGAAGCTGGAACACTGTGGAAGGACGAAGTTTTGGGTCTACTGTATTTGAAACGCTTTGGACTCCAGCTCTGTGCAGTCATCCATGCTGTGTGGGTATAGCATGCATACAATTACCGAAGCAAAATTTGCCAGTTTTGAATAAACAACTGCAATTTGTATAGAGTAAGTTATAAAAAAAAAGAAATAAACTGAATACGACCTTTCCAAGAGCTGAAGGGGTTTGCTTTCTCTTCCATCTGGAAACTGTGGATAAACAATTTACGATATTCTGCCTTTGTCCATGGTCCCTGGGAAATGCTGTGTGCGACCTCTTTTACCCAAAGTGTCTGAAGAGATGTATAGCCTTGTGACTGTGCACATTCCATGTTCAGTGAATGCACAATTAATTTTCTGTTTTTTATTTAATTATTTATTTGTTTATTTATTCATTTGCTCATTCAAGTATCTACGTGGAATCTTATACAAGACTATATAATACACTAGTCGATACTGGGAAGCTAGTCTTAAACCTCAGCCCTTTCTACAATGGCACACTTATTTTGTGATGAGACAGAAAAAGAGAGGGATAGAGAGAGGGAGAAAGGTGGATAGACAGACAGACAGACAGGCAGACAATCAAAGTGACTTAAAGGGAAAGTTGAAACAAATTCATACTATATGTGTGCATGGATCGAGTGAATGCAGCAATATAGTAGAATACATCAGCGACGTCTGAGGAAAATCAGACAATCAGTTGAAGTTTTAAAGTTTCATCATCACCATTGCTGAATGGAAAACTACAATAGTTTGTGACGTCACTGGATGCAGGGCAACAATATGGATGAGATACATAAGGAAAACCTTCAAACGTTATTGATGTGTTCTACTATTAAAGGGATCGTATACTTTGGTTGAAATCTAACTTCAGGTTTCTAACATTTCTTAGTGAGATAATAAGAAACCTCTTATAATATGTGAGAAAAGCATGTAATTCTAAAAGGAATTCAACGCTTATTTGATGAAAATTGGTTTTGAAATGGCTGAGATATCCAAAACAGAGCTATCCTAGTTAAAGGTCGGACCCATCTTTTATTACGATCGCTCTCTTTAACTTTGTGTTTGGATGTCTCAGCCACTCCATAACTGATTTTTATCAAATAAACTTTGAATTCCTCTTAGAATGGTATGCTATGTATTATTTCAAAAGTGGTTTCTTGATATCTTGCAAAAAGTTGAAAGCCCAATTGTCATCTCAACCAATACTATACCATCCCTTTAACATTGGTGCATTAACTCAATCCACATATATTTGGGCGTAAACTTTCCCATTGAAGGGAGGGTATAGTCTAGGTTGAGACCTGGCTTCAGGTTTCTAACTTTTTTGGTAAGATAGTATGAAACCCCTTATGAAATATGAAAGAGCATGTAATTCCAAGAGGAATTACAGGTTTATTTGATGAAAATTGATTTTGAAATGGCTGAGATATCCAAAAACAAAAATAGGTGGGGTCCACCTTTTATTAGGGTATCTTTCTTTTACTTTGGATATCTCAGCCATTTCAAAGCCGATTTTCATCAAATAAACTTTGAATTCCTCTTAGAATGATATTCTCTGTAACATTTCGTAAATGGTTTCTCAGTGTCTCGCAAAAGTTAAGAGCTCAACCCTAATTCCCACCAATCTATGATCCCTTTAATATCATCACGCGTATATAAACAGGTAAAAAAAACAATCGAAATGTTTAATCCACTTGTGGATACATGGGAATTTACAAAAACGTATCTTGGAATATTTCAAACCAAATATCAAGTATGCAACATACAACCGATATTACTGGTTTTTGTTGTTGTGGTTTTTTTTTGTAAATCTTTCATTCAATTCCACTTCGATTTCGACCAGTTAGCATTATAATAATTACTGGTTGCAAACCTCAGAAATGGCTCGTAAAGGGCAATTCTGCTTGTTTATGTGATAATGCACTTTATTCGTTACAAATTCAATGTTTACAGAACAATATTGAATATACTGCTTCTGATTTCATATTACGTGCAAATTTTTCTCTGTTTTCTTCTTATTTTGAGTAAAATACAGTGTGTAGTGCGTAGTTTAGGTAGTCGATATTATATAACTTGTATATTGTATAACTGATCAGTGGAATCAGTGGGAATGCTGGGGGATGATTGTTCCAATCCTTGTGGGATTCATTTAAGAGTACATTATATATCTATTGTTGTGTGAAAATTATTTGCTTCAGAATGGTCTCATATTCAAGTAATGTGCAGATCAATGTTTCCAGGTTAGCATGCCTGTACAGTGTCGGGGCGATTGTTAACGGCCCGTTAACGATCGCCCCGACATGAAACCATTCTGAAGCAAATAATTTTCACACGACAATAGATATATAATGTACTCTTAAATGAATCCCACAAGGATTGGAGCAGTCATCCCCAGGATTCCCACTGATTCCCACTGATCAGTTACTAGCCATCCCCTTTAATCTCAGGTCAGTGTAAAAATGTACAATCTTGTGAATATGAGTGAAAGAATGTGGTGTACAGCATAACAAATCAAGCTCATTGAACCAAAGCTGAAGGCACTTGCCACAATATCATTACATTTTCACATTACTTTTGAGGAGGAAAAAAGTAAAATGATGAATTAAGTCTCGTAAAATAACACTTTTAAAGTACTCCCTTAGTCAGCCTGGCATCACAAGTAATACAAATATGAAGACATGAGAAAGAAAGATTGTTTGGAATCGCATACCGAGAAAACACAGTCTACCCACAATGTTATACTGATATATTGTGGTCAGGTTGAATGGTGTATTTTCGCACGAATATTTTCTTGCCACAATGACCCAACTCTATCTTTCCTAAATCAATAAACGACCCAAAATCAGTGTAGTTTAGGGACTTACACTGCCTATGGTCTATTTCTATCAACATGTACTGCTGGTCTTAAAAGTGACAGTATCCCATTCTCAACAAGTGCTTTAAAATTTCATTGAAATTCTATGCATCACATCTGGATCTAAATTTACGGATATAATGAAAAAATACAATTCCATGCCATATTCAAGTTCACTGTCATAGCGTTTATTAAAAAAAAAAGAAAAAAAAAACACTAAACAGTCAAAATTCACCGTCGTAATCGGACACAAAGTAAGAAGTTAAGGAATATCTAATCTTCACATGGCTTGTGGTACAGCCCTCTCTTTCACTATATAGCTTTATATCGTTGTTTATCGCCCAGGAATTATCTTACAAGATCACTTTTTGACGATCGTTTCTCAGCTTTATTGCAAGCTAAAGCTATGTAGCCCTTGGAAGACTGCACTAAGTGCAACCAGAGGTGTACATATTGTGCACATACATTAGGCTGTGAAGCACAATACTCGCCGCTTAATTCGTAATTGAAACATTTTCCAGCAATCAGTAGGATTTTCAGCCCATCAGTCACAGACGTTCAGTGAAATGTTGGATGGAAAGTCCATCCTTGCAACTCCATGTATCTGCCAGTCAGTGCAAATTTGGTGCCGACTCTAGTACACGATGGAACTATACGGCACCACTATAAGTAACTCAGCGGAACTACGCTTTTAATTGTCTGACAAAAATTCATACAGTTCCAGCTCACTTGAACTCAGTGGTCGTGACCCAGATGTGCATTTATTTTATGAACCAGGATTCTTTGACTTTTGATCTGTTCTTCTGTGACCGCACTCTGCAACATTATACCAGCAGTCTATCATGGAAAATACACTCTTCACCAGTGAACCACATTGCCCCGACTAAGCACACAGGCCTACGTTACCATTTCACTACGAGACATTCATTCAGTCTCCAATATGACTGCCAACAGGTCTCCTGCCGTGAAAACAATTCAATCAAGTCACAGCAAAACATTATGTCAACTGTTATCAGAGTCATAGGGGCCGCTACTCTGAGATGAAGCCATTCTTGCCATGGTCGAATAACAAGCCTGCAAATGATTACAAGATTCAAACTGAGAAACAAGAACAAGTAGAATTCTGGTCCTAGAAGTCAGCAATGACAAAACAATTGAAAGAAATTGAGAAACTCTCAAACAAAATTTCCCAACAGAACAGACAAGATCCATTATGTTGAAACACCACGTAGATCTTCAGGAACAGTACTCCCGACGTAACTGCCTACAGTTTTGTTTCGTTTTTTGTTTTGTTTTGTTTTTTTTTTTTGCAAATGACATCAAAATAACTGTTGATGGTCTTCAAGTGACATTCTGATATTCATTCTTGAATTACCAAGGAAATTATTTACTTATTGGGGACGAAATTCTTGAATTCTTGAAATATTACGGAAACGGCGTAGAAATGATGCTGTCAAACGCCAATTTTGAAATTATTGCTTGTTCAGTCGCTTATCACTGCTTATGACTTATAGTACAGCTCCCTTATAAAAGTACATGTGTATTACTTTGTAAGTCTCTTAAAATAATACAGTCAACGTTGTAATTTTGTTCAGTTAAATTGCCAATTCCGGCTGCCTTCTGTTCTTCACAGAAACTGAGTTCTCTACGTTCCTTCTGAACAGTCTTCAGAAGCACCTTTTTTACGCAGCTTTTCCCCCCAAATTTCTAGCCTCAATCGGGAGGCCCTCCTTTCAGTTGCTTTGCTGTGTAGTTGGAGCTTCCTTGTCCGGGTGACATCCAGGGTGAAGTGCAGAAACTGTGAAGGCTGCTCCGGGTTCATCTCCTTGCATAATTTCTTGACTAGGCTCAGAGGAAATAGGTACGTCTAGTTTTGTTTGTTCGTGTGCTTCACCGCAGACAACGTCATCCACGGATATCGGTGTATCATCTTCTGTACGACGTGCTGCAGAATCGATGCCGCGTGCATCGGCCGTCCTGCCGGCCACTTCTTTGCTCGCCCGGAAAGGTTCCTGCTCCCTCTCTCTTGCCACTCGCTGGGAAGGCGGACTATTAACGGCGTGCGAGAATTTTGTGTAGGACTCCTTGGCGCTGCTCAGAGAGTTGGCGGGAAGCGTCAGCTGACCGTCCGGGTTTCGAGGGATCTCCAATTTGGAGTGCCTGCCGGAGAGCGAGTGCAAGACGACACCAGCTAAGGGGTTTCCCGCCCCCTTCTGGATCTTCTTAAGGAACAACGGGGTGCTACAAGGATTGTCCTCGTGGCCTGTCTCCCGAGTAAGGGGTCCTCTTGATTGCAACACCACAGTGGAACTGGGATCGCATAGTTGATCGTTCTTGGAGATTCCTAGCTTGTAGCGATTGACGATGCTTCTGTTTACCGGGGCTAGTTTGGCGATTTCTTTGATGTCAACCAGTTCTCTCCGCATCCTACTTAGCTCATCCTGGTTGTGTGGAGGAAAAGAAAAACACGAAAGACAATGGAAAGAATGATGTACAGAGAACATTTACCAATTAACAGAAATGTGGGTAAACATGAGAATAATTAAGTAACTGGGAGGGGGGATTTAAGATCGAGAAATTATAGTTTTATGCAATGTACCATGCGATTAATAAGAAATGTACAAATGCAACAGAACACGGATCGGATCAAGGGGCGCGCGAGGCCAGACGATTTCGAGATCCTTGAGAGGATCCGCAGTATCCATATTAGGACCACGTACTTACCGATACTTCTCGATTTTCATACGTGAACTCTATCTTATGTTCGGACGTATCGATGGTGAAGACGAGTGGAGTTTTCCTGCCGCTATTACTGGCTGTCCCGTCTGACTGTGACTTCTCCGTCTTTATCACTAAAACAATCTGCAAGGAGAAACAGAAAACCAGGAAACAAACAAAAAGAAAACAAAAAATAAAAAGAATATTTTACCCCATCCGATAATCAAATAAACGACTCGTCAAAGGAGTATAACCCTGCGTTAATAAACACAGTGTCCCATAATATGAAACATAGTGTGAACACGTTGAAAACACAATGTGAAATCTCTTCACACTGTTGAATTCGAGCGTTTTAACATTGTGAACGCATTGTGAATCATGAATTGACAGCGTGAATCATCAATTCACAGTCCGTGAAACAGAAAATTTGTATGTAAACTCTATGTGAAAATCCACGCCCCCAGAGTGAAATCATCTGCGCGCTGTTAACGGTTAAAGGTCCTGTTTACCTTTGAGAATAGTAATTTAAAAGATTTTAAAGATATGACATTTAATGCATTATGTGTAGGTCTGTTGTACCACAAAACATCCTATCATATAAAATTTTCGCGATAAAGCCTAAAATATAAGGAGATATTTGTATTTTTCTCAATAAAAAGTAACTGTAGATGGTTTAATCTCGAAACATTCTTATCATAACCGTTGTTCACATTTTGTGTATTTAACAATATTTAACATTAATTCTACCAATTCAAATTTTTACAGTGGTTGCTTGTATCCCTAACTCACATTTTAGAACTATTTTAAAGCACTAGTGATGGGTTTTTGTTTCATCTGCAAATGGTAAATTATGCATTTGGGTCAATCCACGTCAAATCATCCAATTTTCAGAAAAGTTGTCACCCGACCCCCTCCGATTTTCTTAAAAATCGCACCAAATGTTCCCCAAAGTGTCTGACGGAAAATCCCAAAATATTTTGCCCCAAGGTCAATTGGTTGCTAAGATACAGCCTCACATAGCAACCGGTGCGCATTCCAAAAAATTAGTTAAAAGAAAATTAGGCATTTTTGATTGACTGTTTTAGCTTGGATATTTATGCAAAAGTGTTCATTATCTGGAAATTGAGAGAACTTTATAGTCTTTGCAAGAAAAACTGACTGTAACGCGAAATTGACTTTTCGTTAACGTGCACGAGGTCACCGAAAATGGTGTTAAATGTTAATTTTGAATATTTGAATGCATATTTAGAAGCTAATATCTTCCACATTTCATCACATTAGGTTCTAAAATATTATGCTGTTGAAGGCTTTGACTTGCTCAGTAATTTTGAAAAAAATCGGCGCATTCATGATCACCGTTTTTACGGAGAGCGCCCTCAAAGTTGACAAAAATGAAAAATGTGCCAAATTCAAGGTCACGGATCACCCTTCGTCCCACCTAGGAATAGCATCAATTTTTGTATATTGATAGACATTTACCTATATTATCTTGGGTTACCAAAGAAATTTTGCTCCCGGAATGTTTAATGGCAAATTTACCCCACCGAAAATGGTCGTAAACGGCCAAATTCCCACGTAATATCACATATTGGGTTTAGAGGACATTTCAAATATCCACGCTTTCAAAATGAAAAGCACTAGCCCTGTGATATTTGCAGTAGGGATAGTCTGTTATACATATTTTAGTAATGTATACCACAAAACACTTTTATTACATAATAATGACCTTGAAATTTAACCCAAAATTTGATAAAAAACAATAAATCGCTCCATTTTCCTCATTGCACTGCATGTAAATGTGTTTTGAAAGACTTTTCACAGAGCAATATTTCAAGAATTATGAAAGCTGACAGCCTACAATATTAAGGTTCTAAAGTATTTGTGCTCTTCTTTCAGATTTTGTGTCAATTTGATCATGAATGTTATACCCTTGACCTTGAAGTACTTCTAAAAATAGCTGTAAATTTGTCAACTACAAAGTACACACACGACAGGTGTTTTATGGCATGATACACTTGTGATTCTTCCACAAACACAAAAGCTTTTTATAGTGTAAATGTTATATACTGGAATTAATCTATACATGCTTGCAAGATATGTTCCAATCAATTGCTTTGTTCTGACAATGACCCTCAATTCATGACCTTCAAAATCATGAGAAATGCCTATTCCTCTCCATAAAGACCTGTATTAAAGTGCGTAATAATAATTGATAATTATGGACATTAAAAAATTCGTATTCTAGCCTGTGAAACGCACATTAAAAGGACTGAGAGTCTTCTTTTTCGGGGAATTTGTTCTGTACCTAATGAAAACTTTCAAAATCATTTCAATTCTTATGTATTTTCTTGTTTTTGGAATTTCTTATGTATTTCTTTGTTTTTATTTTCTGCAGCATAGCCATGTTTTTTTTTATTGGAAATTGTCACATCCCACTTTTCTACCATAACTAGAATAGAATTAACCAATCAAAGTGATAGATAGTAAAAATGGTCAAGTTTTTATGAGTTTCACCACAAAAAGCACTGTTTTCCATAGGAAATGCACACAAAATCACAAAATATTACCATCCCCATTTTTGATTGAAATTGAGGGTCATTGTCAGAACAGAGTAATTAATTGTAACATATCTCGCAAACACGTATAGATTAATTCCAGTATATAACATTAACATCATAAAAAGCTTCTGTGTTTGTGGAAGAATAACAAGTATATCATGCCATAAAACACCTGTTGTGTGTGTAATTTGTAGTTAACAAATTTACAGCTATTTTTAGAAGCACTTCAAGGTCAAAGATATAACATTCATGATCAAATTGACACTAAATCTGGAAGATGAGCAGAAATAGTTTAGCACCCTAATATGGGAGAATGTCAGCTTTCATAATTCTTGAAATATTGCTCTGTGAAAAGTCTTTCAAAACACATTTACATGCAGTGCAATGAGGAAAATGGAGCGATTTATTGTTTTTTATCAAATTTTGGATTAAATTTCAAGGTCATTATTATGAAATAAAAGTGTTTTGTGGTATATATTACTAAAATATGTATAACAGACTATCCCTACTGCAAATATCACAGGGCTAGTGCTTTTCATTTTGAAAGCGTGGACATTTGAAATGTCCTCTAAACCCAATATGTGATATTACGTGGGAATTTGGCCGTTTACGACCATTTTCGGTGGGGTAAATTTGCCATTGAACATTTCGGGAGCAAAATTTCTTTGGTAACCCAAGATAATATAGGTAAATGTCTATCAATATACAAAAATTGATGCTATTCCTAGGTGGGACGAAGGGTGATCCGTGACCTTGAATTTGGCACATTTTTCATTTTTGTCAACTTTGAGGGCGCTCTCCGTAAAAACGGTGATCATGAATGCGCCGATTTTTTTCAAAATTACTGAGCAAGTCAAAGCCTTCAACAGCATAATATTTTAGAACCTAAGGTGATGAAATGTGGAAGATATTAGCTTCTAAATATGCATTCAAATATTCAAAATTAACATTTAACACCATTTTCGGTGACCTCGTGCACGTTAACGAAAAGTCAATTTCGCGTCACAGTCAGTTTTTCTTGCAAAGACTATAAAGTTCTCTCAATTTCCAGATAATGAACACTTTTGCATAAATATCCAAGCTAAAACAGTCAATCAAAAATGCCTAATTTTCTTTTAACTAATTTCTTGGAATGCGCACCGGTTGCTATGTGAGGCTGTATCTTAGCAACCAATTGACCTTGGGGCAAAATATTTTGGGATTTTCCGTCAGACACTTTGGGGAACATTTGGTGCGATTTTTAAGAAAATCGGAGGGGGTCGGGTGACAAGCACTGGATGATTTGACATGGATTGACCCATTTATATTCGAGCGTTTTCACATAATCGACTATGTGAACACATTGTGAGCACACTGTGAGACACTGATTTTCCAGCAGGAAATTCAGCGTGCATGTCACTGCAGTTAGTAGGACCTGTGTTTACCACTTGAAAACTTCTGTAATTTCCCTTATAGGCACTAGAAAAAGACAGAAAGGCGCGGATCTTACTGAAAAGGATCGAGCGACTAAAGTACACAAACGCAAGTCATGCTTTCTGAAACATCGTACCATTGATCTGTTCACTTTGAAGTTAACCGAAAAAGCCCAAATCTATAGTGAAGATGCGCTGCTCTATAAAAGCTGAAGAAGCATTTAGGTGGAGGTAAAAGTGATATCATTGTCATTATTATCACTTTTTATATCATTAACCATCATGCTAATTTCTTTTTCTACAGTTATTAATAATTATGGTCATGATCCTGATTACAACCTTCACAAAAAGACGAAAGATTTGAACTGAGAGAATGAAGAGATTCAGAAATTCGAACTCTGGAAAATATTTCACCTTTGACACGAAGATAAGGCACGTCATGACCGTGAAGGTGAGATGCACTCGAGAAAAGTCGATGAGAAGAGAGGAGTCCGGCCCAGATACCTCCTCTGGTAGCCTGTTCAAAAATAAACAAATCCCACGATGGGTAAAAGGCACATACCGAATACCGAAATACATGAAATTATGTTACAGAATAAAACTCAAATTACTATAAGTACTTTTATACTTGGTTCTACAGAAAACCTAAAGTGTTACAATGTGGTTTATTTGTATGCAAAATACTTTATATTTTCTGCTAGAAATAAAAACAAATCATTAGATTTTCGCCAATTTCGTTAATTTTCAAAGCAAGCGAAGAAAGTAGATGAATACATGTCTGAAAAAGCTAAAGATTTTCTATCCAATATTAATTGGAATCGTGTTCATATTATTTAGACGTTTTGAAGCTGCCTGACAAATTCTATTATTTGTCTTTATGTATCACATTATGTGCATTAATTTTGTACCTGAGGTTTAGTGAATTAAATTTCTTTATGAAATGAGGCTCGTGTCTCATAAGGTTCGTTATACCGAAACACACAAATTTCCTACACCTATTATGTTCGTTCATCCGAAAATGAAATAGAGGTTCTTTAATCCGAACATTTGGGATGTTATTCGAAAGATTCGTTAGTTCGAAAATGAAATAAGGTTGGTTAACGAGAAAATGAATGGAAGATGCGTACTAACGAACCTTGTAAATTAAAAATCTTATTTCGTTTTTGGATATAAAACAAACCTTTTTTGGTCATGGTGTTAAACGAACCTTTTTTTTCAACTTTTCATCTTCGGATTAGCTAGTCTTCAGAAGAACAAACCTTTGTGATAACAACCTAATCTTATTTTCGAATTAACGAACCTTCAATACAACAACCTTATTAACAGCTTTCGGATTAACGAACTTTTGGAATAAAGAAGTGTAACCGGACAGCATAAAAAAGCAAATATTATTAATGCGATAACCTTACACCTCCCCCAACACAAAAAAGGGGAAAAAAACCCCAAAACCTACAATCTCTCGCTGTCTAGATTTCAAGAAATATCGTTGTTGCAGGTTCTTTATTTCGTTCTTTCGACATTGTTCGATCGAGGCAATTAGGAAGCACAATAATCATCCAAACGACCTTCCTCCAATCACAGGCTGCTAATGTCGAAATAGATGGAGCTTTGGTTTGAGTAATCTACATGGTCGACTTAGCATGCTGTGAACTGTTAGTCAGTGATGTGATATAATGCCTCATTTAGCATTATTGGTGTGTAGTATTTTGTTTGGAATAATGCGTTTTACGCAATCGAACATGATCACAATAATTCATTTTTTTTTACATGCGACTACATTTTTGTTACTCATTATCATTTGTATTTTGTTAATTTACGTTTTGCAATTATTACAAATATGTTCGTTCTGCTTTTACATTGTATATGATTTTCTCTGTTTATTTGATGAAAATGAAAATTCTAAACTTGAACTTGATCTTAAAAAGGAACAAGTGTCTTGCTCCACATTGAAAAGGGTAAAGGGTGAAGTAACTGGCCGATAAATAAAACACTACACATTTTTGTCATTTCTTATCGCGTGTATCAGGATGTCTGGTAAGCGATGATATGGTATCTTTCCTGAGCTAAATCACTTTCCCTCCCCGTTTGCAATATTTACCATGAAGTTATCATAGCTCCATGGTAATAAATGGCTCTTCCAGATGATTTTCCCCAAGCCCAGCATTGCTAGGTACCCAGAGACATCAACAGGAAATAGATAAAGGACCTGGGCGCATTACTTCCTGTATGAAATATTCACACATTTTCACCACTGGTGGTAAAGCAGCGTACTTTTGAATCTTATTCACCCTTTAAAAAGAAATAAAAACACCATCTTATCTTTCCGATGATCTGATAGTAGTTGCAGGCACAATCGCAATATCTTGGACTGTCACTCGAAAATCGGTAGGACATTTTTACGCGATTGGTCATATGAGGGTAAGTACTGTTTTCATAGATCTCCAATGCACATCCCCACGCACACTACACACAGTATGTTCGTATTAGCTATACATATCTCTGAATTATGTACAACATTCATACATGGTAATATGTAATAACTCGTGCATGGTATCCAAGTATAGAGCATTTTTCAACTTCAATTCTAGAATTTGAAAGGGGGGGGGGGAGGTGGGCTTTTCTGCTTAAACCTGAAGTTCAGCGGTTTTGAAGACAGACTGGAAATTATTTTCATCCGTAACATTAGAAAATATAGACCTACAAGTTGTTTGTTTTTCTCTGAAACAATAATTCCTCATGATTGTGCGGATGTTGATATTTAGCATTTCTTTTGAGGCTAATATTCTCTTTATCAAAGCGAACCTCCTTTGAAATACAATTTAGCTTCATTTGGTAGAGGAAAGTAATGACATTTCGTACTCCTTTGTGCAATATGGCCCCGTATACTATGACGAAACAATATCTTACAAAAGCAGCTGCTGTGCAAAGAAACAAAAACTCTCGAATTTTAACAGAAATAGCTACTAAATCTGCAACTTTCAATATATCAGTATGTTTCTGTGATTAAGATCTTCTATCCACAGTTAAGGTTAACAACGATGCAGATTCGTGACCATCGTGGTGCCAAAAAAAAAAAAAAAAAAGATGATGATTTTGTAGCAAGTTTTTCCTACACATAATTACCTTTGACAGGATCACAGTATTGTCATACTGCCCTCTTGCGATATAAAGCATTCAAACAACATCAAACTATACCAGCTTTGACTTTGCTTATCATATTATGTGATGATGTCGTCCCACTTTTCCTTTCCCTATACCGATTCACATTATTTGCGTTACTCTGACTTTAGTGAGTAACAGTGACTTCGCGTAGAATGCGGAATAAATCAGCCTCTCAGTTACGATTTTCTGTCACGCCGATGCATAACTATTTCAAGTTCTTCCATTCATCTTTCTCCAGTATAATAATCTCCGCGTTTCATTATGGACGAATAGAAGGACTGATAACTGAATTGGTGAATAATGCATTATTGCCTGTTACTCTATCTCTGTCTTTACGTATTCATCTACTCTGCTGTTGGTATATTCAGCAGCTTTTCTCTTTATTCAATATCAACGGTCGTATAAAACATGAAATATTCCTACCATCAATAGGTTATACAATGTAAAATTCTAATAAGTTGAGTTTATCCTGACGTCTTAATTGCCTCATCTTACAGACAGGCAGACGAGACGGTTTTATGGCATTAATACAACCAAGCGATTGTTGACTTTTTGCATAAAAGGGAAGCAATATAACCGAGATTCTGTTTACGTTCTTAAGACTGGTCGAGTAAAATCAAACAAAATGGTAGGCGTTCATCGAAACTGATGGTAAAATGAGACAGTTATTGCATTCTTTAGATTTATCGCGTCCTTATTAGAGTGAAATCTAGTGCGCCATTAAGAGGAAGCGGTAATAGCATGGCCTTTCAAATTTCCCAGTGAGCTAATCAAATATTATTCTCTCTTGAGGTCATTTTTTTTTTTTCATATGAGATAAGTTCTGCAGTTTTGTGCATTGTTATTAAACAATAAGATTACCTTGCCTGGTTGTTTTAATAATTATTTTGTATTTCATAGAAGCCTAAATCTACCTAGACCTACTACTCGAAATTCACATAAATTTTATTTACCTTTTTTTTTTTTTGGAATTGCTATTAGATACAAAGATTCTGTTATTTAGAAATAAATACCATATTTTGGGTTCTAATTTCAACCTGTTAATGACAGCATAAGTGCAAATGTTATTGTCATCATAATACCTTATAGGCGATAATTTGTATCAGCCAAGATGTCACTATCTTATAATAGCCCTAACTTCACAGGAATGATCGCAATATGAATGAATGAATGCATCTTTACATCAACGTTCATTGAAGTCAATGTCATATAACTTGTATCTTACTCTCATTGAAGGATCTGACAGAGTAGAGGGGAAAACGTTGTCTTAAATCAACCTTGATATGTGTATCTCTAGGCTTATGGGAAAACTTGAATCTCAATTATATTAAGCAAGGAAATTTAGGCACCCTTCTAAAACATCCGTCGGACCGAATTACTGCATAGGCCTACATGATGATATTGTAGAGTACACATATCAATGAAACAATCTCCTCCAATATAAACTGGAGGAAGATTGAAAAAAAGAAGTTAAGGATTAATGTGAACATGGCAAGAAACGTACCACGTGCACTTTTGAAATGTTGGTTAAACATGTTGATTTGCGTGGATGCCAAACATTGATCATGGTGCAGAACATCTGTGGGTTTCTCAGATTTGTTTATATATTATATATATATATATATATATATATATATATATATCTAATCCTCACGTCTCTATGGAAACCTGTTTACTTGTGTGAAGTCTTTCCAAAGATGTCTGAAAATTTCAACCGACATTTATGAATGACGTCACAGTTGCGCACACACACTCACACAAACTGGATGATCGCGCCGAATATGTTGATGAGCGTTTCGTTGTAGATGGAGACGCTGATAAACCTGGACTCGTTAAAGGATGAGGGCGCTTTCCTCACCTTGATGCACAGATATATGCCCCAGCCTAGTAGTAAAAATTCGCCTGGAGATGAAACGAGGGAATTTTACAATAAAGAACAAACAAACAAACGATCAAATAGAATATTGAAGTCGCTTATAGCATTCCAGCAAAATAGAGAAAGAAAAAAAAAATCAACTTGACAGAATGTCAATGCAGTTTCATGAAAACCACACATCAATGTCACTCCAACACTAGTTTCCATGAATATAAAGTCGTTATGTCGTGACGGGGAGGTTCAGAGGGGGGAAAAAAATCTTGTCTGGGCATGCGCAGAATCGCGTATCAGATGTGATCTATTAAACAGCTCGCGCGCCTCAGTTTTCACTACGCGTTCTGTGCTATTTTTACGTCCGCTCAGTTCACGACGTAGATAGCTACTTGATGCATCGATCATAATTATGGGGGCGCCATTTTATTTTTTATACGTTGCATCTCGGCGTAATGTAAAGCTACTTTTCAGCACGACTCAAGGAAGAGGAGAACGTCGTCTCAGACGTCCGCGCCGCAAACCTAAAACTCTCTGATATCCGATGCCGACGGAGAATCTGCAACCTGTTTATCCTTGTCTATTCTGTCAGATTACACTTTAATCAAATGGCCCTTCCTTAAAGGAGCATTTGTGTAAGAGATATCCCATACAGAATTAGTCAATGATATTCAGATATTTTTTTCTTTAAAATGCAGAAATTATAATAATTCATGCAATTTTATCCTTTTAATGCACTATTGCTAATCAAAAACAAGAACGGCAATGCGTTAATGTGCTCGTTCTCTATTGTCTAGTTGCAGAGTACCCGCGATCTCCATCTCCCCTGTCAATATCAAAAATGTAAACAATAGTGTAAAAGTGCAAGCGCGTCAGGGAATGCGTGCATAATGTTCATTACGTGTGGTTTGCTTGTGCTAATATGGGTCGGTACATAAACACCGCAGGAGCAAATTGGTTCGTTTATTTGATTCATTTCCCCTAAAAAGACCAATCGTCAATTCTCCTCAAATTTCGTAAGCTTGGAATCTGGGATGCTGGTGGAATCATCTTTGACCATTCTTTTTTTTTTCTTTCTTTTTTTTACAAAGTCATCCACCGCTTTCATCTGGTTTTGCCTTCAGGCTTGTCAACAGCAATTCAACATCCGTCAAAACAGACCACGACTGACAGAAGATAATTCGAGCCTTCAGGCTTACAACACACCATCCGCAAAGAGAAACCACTGACTTTAAATAATTTGAATAGTCGACAAATGCTGAAATTTATGTAAATATTCCATACAAGACTAAAATGAAAGAGAAATTTTATAGATGTAGTAAATCACATTCATACAGTACGAAAAGTAAAGGCATTCATTCATCATTCGGTAATTATTATCAATAACATCATCATAATCATAATCATCATCAGAATCATCTTCAATAATTATACTGAAGAGAGAACAGAGGTAAGGTGAAACATGTGGTAAAGTAATGTGGAAAAGGGGAGACAACGAAAAAAATGAACACATAAGAAAAGATTAAACAAGGTTACAAGGGAAATAAAAATTTTCGATGGCAAAGGTGACTTTTTTGTTTGTTTTGACATATTGACTTATGCAGAAAAGCTGCTTTGATACAGAAACCATGTGTGTGTGTACGTGTGTGTGTGTGTGTGTGTGTGTGTGTGTGTGTGTGTGCTGAATATCCACTCTGCGTCGCAACCCAGTTATGCTGCATTTAGGAAATGGTGCCAGCACGCCAGCCAAATTGCCCATTGAAGTGTTACAAATATGTCAATTAACTGAAATGTGACTGTGCCTATAAAGTGAAGTAGGAACATTTCTGAAATGAGCTTTCGCTGCTCAGGAAAGTAAACGTTTCAAAACCGCTCAGTATTATACGTACTCATATGCAGGGTGAGTCAGTTAAAAAAAAAAGTCCCATCATTTTGAAGTTGTCTTGTTTGAAGTATGAACATTTGATCATGGGCACTGATGGGTTTCATGATATATCTTGGTAGAAGTATCCTTCCAGTGTTTCTAGTGCCCTTTTCCTTTGGATCTTTGCATGCTTGATTGAATATTAAACGGACAATCTTTAAGATTGTAAAATGCAACCAGTTAACGTAATAAAATTTTTATGTAGAAAATTCTTTTTTTTTTTTGGGGGGGGGGGGGGGGATTTTTTCGATTGACTTACCCCCTTGCCCGACGTAGTCCCACGTACTACGTGAACATTCGTAGAATTTCAGTCCATCTTCCTTGTACCCCAGTGTGGGTGTTGATGGATCCAGAAACGTCCAGGCGGAGAGATAGACGGCACACACAGCGAGCAGAATACCGATGCGCGCGTACAGATTGTTGTCCGTGATGCGGACGGGCTTGGCGCTGCGCACAGTGAAGACTTTTGTGATTCTGCAATCGTCGCAAACACATCGAAAAAAGAACAATGTAACAACAACAACCAAAAAAAAAAAACCTTACTTAGCCATCGACACGCACATACCAGGATACTTCAAATTTGCTCAACGCTCATTCTGAGGTATTGTATATGAAATACCGTCAATCTTACAATACTAAGTGGAACTCACATAAATAATAAAAAAAAACACACATTTTAAGCTGATGTTCCAAACCATTCACCTTCTCTCCTTAATTTCTATTGTTTTTACTATTATGAGTAGAATTTCTCCTAGTTTACAACTGTTTCAGTCCCAAGAGATTTGACTTATTCAAGCCTAACTGTATCCTAAAGAACACATTGGTAAAAGGAAGATACAAGCACATGAAATGGAATTGTTAACACTTTCACTTTATTTTTACAGCTGTGACGCATTCGGAGTTTTATCTTGCTTTCAGGAATACCAAATAAACAGCAGTGCATTCGAAACGACGTGTATATACCTAGCACTATGCTGTCATTGCGGGATTTCATTCGTAATTGATTTATTTGAGGATATAGATTCTTACCTCTTTTTACAATCACAGTACCGTGTGGGTTGGACAATAATCAATAAAAAAGTTATATTGGACAGGAATGGACCTGCAAAGCTCAAATAACAAACAGCGCGGACAAAGAAATACGGCATCAAAGCATAGCACGATTTCTCAAGATCTGTTAATTACGCCCATTTTGGTACCTATCGGATTTCATTCCTTCTGATCGGCAGACAATGGCAGATGTAATCAAAGAGAATGGGACACGATTAGCGACGTGTGTACATTGTAACCATACGCTTTAGTAATAAGTACGAGGTTCGGTGAGGTATAAATTTTCTATGAACTTTGCACTAGCAAGCTGCCAATATCACTCAGTTTCCTCTCACTGAATGTTACTGGAATACGACTGCACATGAGGTCGTCGGGAGTATTACGCTTTCGCATCAAATAGACACAACAATTCAAGTCCGTCGCAGAATCGAAACACAATGGTCAGAAGAATACGATCATGCACCAAACTAGCTTTCTTTTTGTTTAACCACACGAAACATTCGACGTCAAGCGCGCTCGTTGCCATGGTGACGGCCGAAGTGGCTGGCATTGATTGCCTACCTCCACGTCTTGTAGAGTAGGGCACCGTAAGCGAGACAGAAGCCGATGTAGCGACACCAGTTCAGAACCTGACAGGTAATGATGTTGAGGCTTAGAACCACGGCCACAATCGTCTGAAAAATACAAAGTCTTTAATTGTCAACGGTTCATGCCATTCATTTTCGGGTACACACAGTAATATATAGAGGGGAGACATTTTTTTTTTGTTTCATGTTTTATGTGCTTCTTTCAGTGTTAGCTACAAATTGACTGAAGATATAAAATATTCTTGAGTTGTGGGTTAGGGTCGTTTTCCTCATCAATCTTGATTTGTATACCACAAAATAGTCTCTAAAAACAAACTCGTACAGCCATCTCTTTAGAGCAGACACACAATTTTTTCCTACCATTTTTGTTTAATTTTCTGTCAAAAAAAGAAAAGTAGATTTATTGCAGTAATAATTAACGTCATCACAAACGTGCCATAAATGAACTTGATAGCTACAGCGTGAAATTAATAAGTCTGAAAATATTCGAAACAGATTGTGTTTTCTCGGAATGTGGATATCATCTTTGAGTCAAAGATGACTCCGATAGTAACGGTAATAAAACTCGATGAATAATGATGAGAATAATGTCAGTAAAGGTGATGATGATTGCCATTGTAATTGCAGTATGAAATTGATAATAATCACTCCAACAATAAATATGATACTAGCAAACATTTAAGATATTTCATTGAAGAAAAACGAAATGCAAGGAGAGGCAATAACATAATTAGGCTACTGTGCGTCGTATTTATATTGAAAATGCATTGTAACACTGCGATTGTCATTGTGGTAGTGACTGTTCGGTACCAATCATTTTTCATTTAGAAGCATACTTCATACTTCATTGCTGCACAGCCTGCGAAGCCACTAATATTCATACTGCCGCTGCTATTGCTGCAATATTCAAATGACTATAGTGCGGTGCGAGAGAAATACAAAACATGGCTCGAAAAATGAAATTCAGTGGGGAAGTATTTTTAATCAAGTTACAAATGCACTGGGGTGACTTCGGTGGGAAGTAACATTTCGCAATTTAGAGCATGCAATGTCTTTATTGGGCGCGCTCGTCAAACACACTGACCGGCGAAACTAAATAAAGAACAAGAAACGTCTGACAAACGTCAGTAAAATTTTGCAAACGAAGAGTGCCATATCAAGCAGGGTGATGCTCAATGCTCCGAAAGTTCGTTATTCCAGAACAGACAAATTGTATTTTTTTTTAACCTACATGTTCGTTAGTCCGACAGTGAAATAGGGTTGAATTCGGAGTTATTCCGAACGTACAAGGTTCGAGCAACAGGGTTCAAACAAACAAACAAACAAACAAACAAACAAACAAACAAACAAACAAACAAACAAAACCGGTGTGTAATTCGGACGTAACGAACCTTCGGAACTAATTGACGAGCCTTCGGTTGTCGCATCTTTTTTCCACTTTAGGATTAACGAACATTAGGTCTACCGAAGCAGATTCATTTGTGTGACGTTAACCTTTTCTGTGCCAATGTGTCAAATGTGCACAAATTGAATACACAAATTCATTGGTAGGGAATTGATGTGGCTCGCAGAGGGTTAATGGAGCTGTTTTTGTCCATTACCTGACAGTAGCAAATTCCGGTACCCACAAGGATAACGTAGAGTAATCCGGGACTGGCTGCTTTGAAAACCTGGAAGACATGAACGCAATGAAAAGATGGAGACACTATTAATCAGGTGCAGGAGAAGGCAAAGGGGTTGTAAAGGGATGATATAGTTTTGGGTGAAGTGAGGATTCGTATTTTGAATTTTTGCGAGATAATTAGAAACTAATTACGACATATATATGAAAGAGCATACACTTCTAAGAGGAAGTCAAAATTTATTTGATGAACATCGGTTGGGTCCCCCCTTTTATCAGGACCTCTTTGTTTTTGGATTTATCAGTAAATTGAAAACTAGTTTTCATCAAATGACGTTTGAATTGCTCTTAGAAGTGTATGCTCTTTGATATCTTATAAGAGATTTCTCACTATCTCAGGGAAAGTTGTTAACCTGAAGCTCCATCTCAACCAAAACTATATCAGCCCTTTAAGGCATAGTGTAGGGAGGTGGGGGGGGGGGGGTGACTGCGGAAAATGTGACAAGGCAGACGCTTGCCCTGGTACTTTGCATACCTGTCAGTAGTTACGTTCAGACGATGATCCGTAACTTCGAGGGTAAGCTAACTTCGAGGACAAGCTTGAAGTGCAGTATGGATCGCCAAGTGTCTCATGGTCTTTTTCGTCAAGAAGTGACAATACCTTGACGAAACTGTTTTTTTTTTCATTGACAATAGGCAGCGTCAATATTGTCAAAAAAATGTCAATTTCCTGACAAAATTGGTGTTTCGTCGACAAAACTCTCGTTTCGTGACGAAAGAGGCCATACGACTCTGTGTCCCATTCTGGTCTACAAGCTTACACTCGAAGTATAAGCCGTCACCGTCTGAACGTAACTAATGCAGCTTTCTTTAGATTCTGCTGCCGCCAGGCTAATATCTTTATTCTTGATTTTCACTCCGAATGAGTGTATGTGTGTGTGTGTGTGTGTGTGTGCGTGTGTGTGTGTGTGTGTGTGTGTGTGTGCGTGTGTGTGTGTGTGTGTGTGCGTGTGTGTGTGTGTGTGTGTGCGGGTGTGTGTGTGGTGTGTGTTTCCTATCTGCCTGGACACAACCTCGTATTCCTTCTCGTTGATGGCGTCCAAAGAGCAACCGTGTCTGAACATGTTTTCTTGGAAACGTTATTTTCATGCACCTGCAGCAATTACTAACCTTCGAATGAATAATCGCTAGCCGTATTTTCAGCAACAAAAAAAAAAAAAAAATCATCTTTCCTTGTTTTCGTTTACTTCATTATACAAGAAGTGGGGATATGCAATGGCTGGAACAGATAAATGAAGGATGACAATAAAATGTGTGTTTTTTTTTTTTTCTCATGTAATTATGTTTCTTTCCGAAATACGTGATGCCATACTGTCCTCTCTCTTTTATGTCTCTATTTTTATTTCCACTGGCGTTTTAAGTGTAACCCTCCAAACCGGACTGTGATGCATGTGATGCACTTCAATGGGGCGTCGAGTTCACGTGCAAAGTCACGTGACGATGACGTCAATATCAAAGCTATGATATCACATGTGTCATGAACCTTCTAATATGTGTGCATGCACGAATGTGTGTGTGTGTTTGTGAGCGTGTGCTCTGTGTGTGGGTGTGGGGGGGGGGGGGAATGTGTGCGTGTGCGCGTGCTGTGTGTGTGTGGGAATGTGTGCGCGTGTGCGTTGTGAGCGTGTGTGTATGTGTGTGTGTGTGTGTGTGTGTGTGTGTGTGTATTTGTTTCACCTGCTCACCCTGTTCTCTCTCAGCCGGTATGTGTAAAAGGCCAAGATAAGGAGCATGACCATCCCAAGAGTGTTGACGGCCAGCAGACTCCACCGGAGGACGACGTTCGGCTCGGCAAAGCATGGACTAGCATCCACGCAGTCCTCGCACCCATCCGGGCAGGGCAAACAATCGAATGCACTGCATTCGACGAGAAAGAGATTAAACAAATATTAGCTTGCACTCAATACAAAAAGGAAATCATGAGTCAAAATAATGTGTTTATTTCAAAATGAATTGGTGGTATGATGTGATTATGTGCGTTCATTGGCAAACCTAACTATGACCAAACGTAAACCTTGATGAGCATGATTAGTAGGGCAAGTTGAAACAAGATGGAAAAATGTGTGAGAACATACATGCCATGTGCGTGTGAATGTCACTGTGCGTATAATGTGTATAATGTGAGTGTGTTTTTTTAATAAAAAGAATGATAAGTGAAACTACTGGGCACAGCTCATTTGGAATAGCACATTAAAGGCAAGAGTAAAAAATGAGCAGAGCTGAAAACTACCGAAGATTTTTTTTTGTTTGGTTTTGGTTTTATTTCTTCCTTTTTCCCCAAATCACACATAAAAAAGAATGTATGTATTTAGAAATTAACATTATACGACGCATAAGCTAGCATACTGTCTTACAAATTAATTCAAGTATATATACATTCACTATGAACATGAGAGTATTCGATGTATGAGACGTATAACATAATATCACACACACCCACACACACCAAAAAATTGCTCAGAAGGAAATCGTGGAATTAACAGTAGTTGTAAATTATCTAAATGATGATTGATTATTCATTCAGAATATGTCCTGTCGTTACAATAAACGAATGTTAGAAGAAAAAAACATAAAAGAGGGGGATTTGAATAAATTGATTTTAGAATTGAGCATTTTTAGACATTAAACAGAAAAGCAGGAGACCGCGATCATAAGCAGCAGCTTGACATGGATCGAGGCCTCGGGGTAAAATTCGCGGAAACTTAAATTCGATTACATAACTGTATAACGGACGTGCGAAATAAAATCATTAATCAAATCCAAAATATCGTAGTAATTTGTGAGGTCAAAAAGAACAGAGGGAAAATTCAAAATAGGCAAAAAGGCAAATGGGTATTCTTTACTATAAGATACTGTGCTGAGGTGTGTGCTGTGCTGTGCTGTGTATGCCATGAAATACAATTTTGTTAATTTAACGTTTGGGCATATAATACATAATTGGGTCTATATTTTAGTGTATTTATGAGTCATGTGTATGTCATATGTATGTTACATATTTCTGTTTGCAATATTAATTAATTTTAGTATAATCATAAATGTAATAGAAAAAAAAACTCATGCAGCAAATTACTAAACTCCTAATGTTCCCTGTATAAGCTGTTTATGAATTAACATGAAAACCCCAAAATTTCTTATCACTCGTACATTATTATATTTCGATAAAAGATATTTTTCATAAGTGGCTTAAAAGAATATAATTTAGTGGTTGCCTTTATTTGCTCAGGGAGATTATTCCAAACGTCTGGTCCATGGTGTCTAATTGACTTGAGGGCTATCATTAGCTTGGGATTGTGAAGGTGATACTCTTTGGAATGTCGAGTTGGGTAAGCGTGGACGCTGGAGTTCACAGTGAATAGGTTGTGGAACGAGGAAGGGAGGGTGTTGGATGTGTATTTATACATGAATATTGCGTATTGTAATGTATGAATATCGTTTATTTTCAGGGTTTTCAATTTGGAAAATAATGGTTCAGACTTTGCAAGATAATGTGAGTTGTGCAAATGCGGAGTGCTCTTTTTTTGGAGAAGGTGAACTGATTGAATTTTTGTCTTGTTAGAATATGCCCATACCATATTGCAGATAGTCAAATCAGTGCATTATATGATATAAAAAGAGACTTTTCTATCAAAATATCTTTCAGTTTGAACAATATACCTATATTTCTCGATATAATACTACTTATATTGTTTACATGTTCATTCCAGGTAAGATTAGCATCAATAATTACACTAAGGAATTTGGTAGACTTTTTTTTCTATAAGGGGTAACCCATCAATATACAGATTACATTCAATATCAGAAGCATGAACATTTTTTGAAATATATAAAATTAGTTTTATCAATGTTTAAAGATAATTTATTGCATTTGAACCAAGAAGAAACTTTACATAATTCAAAACTAAGTGTGCGGATAAGTATCTGTGGATTTTTATGTGAATAAAATAATATGTTTGTATCATCTGCAAACAAAATGTGAGTTAAAATTGGTGAAGCATTGGTTATATCATTAACATAGATAAGAAATAAAAGAGGGCTTAAGATAGACTCTTGTGGTAATCCACAATTGACTTTTAATCTCCTGGGTGCGCCTGGAGGAACATGAATCAAAATCAACAGATTGCTCACGGTTAGATAAATAATCGGTGAACATAAGAAGGGTATTCCTCGAACGCCATAATGTTTTCATTTTCGAATAAGAATTTCGTGATTAATAGTATCAAATGCCTTACTCAGGTCCATGAAAATTCCAATGATATGTTCCATGTTAATAAAAGCTTCAATTATTTTGTCACAAAATTGAATAATGGCGTAATCTGTAGAATGATTTTTCCTAAATCCGAATTGATTCGGAATAAGAATTTCATTTTCATTTAAAAAAGAAAATAATTTTTTATAAACAATTTTCTCTAAATTTTTTGATATGCTGGGGAGAAGTGATATTGGGCGATATTTTTTTTTAGATGTGTTTGGGCAGCGGCCTGAATTGAGAGATATGGTGAATATGTGTACTAGTGGGGGTGCGATGAAATGAATAATCTGTTTAAAGAGATAAACACATAAACCATCGTAACCCGAAGACTTGCTGCATTTGAGATCTTTTACAATGGTAACTATTTCATAGCATGAAGTTGGTGAGAAAAAAAGAGAAATACCAAGTGATTCAGAAAAATACTGCATAAAATTACTATGGGTTACATTTATGGAAGATGCTAAATTTGATCCTATATTAATAAAATACTCATTAAAAGAATTGGCAATAACATTTGGGTCCGTAATTTCATATCCATTCTCAATGATTTTAGAACAGGTGGTTTTTTTTTTAAATTTCCCAAAAGATCCCTAATTACCTTCCAAACTGAGGTTGTATTGGATCCTCTAGATTCAATATTTTTTGAATAATGAAATTTGCGTGACTATCGTATGATAGTTGTTAATACAGTTCTGTACTTTTTATATCTATCAACATCAACATCTAAACGCGTGTGTAACGCTTTCCTGTATAAATTATTGCGTGTTTTTATCAATAACAAAATACCCTTGGTAACTCATGGTCTGCCAGGCTTTCTCCTACTTTTTTTTTTCATTCGTACAAGGGGTATAGTCTTGTTATATAAAAAAAGGAGCTTATTTATAAATAGTTCGTACGAGCTGTTGACATCGGATACACCGAATACATCACCCCAAGACTCAACTGCCAAATCAGCAATTAATCTATCAATATTTTGCTGTGTTTCCCTTCTGATATATTCACGTTTGTGCTTATTTCTGATACAATCAACCTTCTGAGAAATAACAAAAATAGGGAGATGGTCAGATACATCAAAACATAAAATTCCATTAAAGTTTTCTGACTCACAGACATTGGAAAATACATTATCTATAACTGTATAAGAGTTTCGGAGTTGTTAACTATTCTGCTTGCTTTATTGATGTGAGGATGAAGACAATACGGGGACAATGTATTCAATAATTTATAACTGTTCTTATCTAATTTAGAGGGTAAAATGTCAATATTACAATCACTCATCCGATAAATATATTTATTTTCACTTGCCAATTTATTGAGAATATATTCTAATTTTTCTACAAACAAATCTATTGAGCTGTTAGGGGGTCTATAAACCACTTAGATAATCATATTTTTTTGAGGTACTACTTGTAAGCTCTACAAATACATTTTCAGTTCCTTCAATGTATATATAATTTCTGTTTTTAAAAGTGAGAGAATCATGAACATATATATAAGGCGATACCTCCTCGTCTGAGTCTGCGATCATTTCTTAAAATTTTATAATTATCGATATCAAATACGGGGGCAGAGTTTTTATGTAACCAAGTTTCGAAATTTTGATTCATACTTCTAGCATTGAAAGGAAACAGACTGAAGTGATGTTTGACACTTTCAGTCCTAACACTCCGTTCAACTGAATCATTATAATGAAAATGAAAATTATTATCATTATCAATCTTAAATTTTTCATCAAATTATTCAACCGTATAATAATGAGAATGATATACAGCTATATCTCTGTCGATATCAGATTCAGTATTAATAGGCAATGAAATTCTTTTTTTTTTTTCCTTGAGTAATGAGTTAGGGTCTGTAAGTAAAGGCTGCTGCATGAGTTCGAGGTTGGCAAAACGTGAGTACCTGTAGTATGTGTTTGGCCGTAAGATTGGGTGCAGTGAACGAAAATAATAAGTGCGCAAATATGGGTGCTGAGGAAAGGAACTGAATAATGACATACATTTCATGCATACACGTTGCACGTGTGGGCTGATCTGGTATGCGACCATCGACCGATTAGTGGGATAGGGTGGGGGGGGGGGGGTTAAGACAGGGAATAGAAAATTACAGTGGGAGAAATGAGCAATAGAAAACAACAACAACAACAGCAAACAAGTGCTTGATTGTACAAACCATTGATTAAAATAGCTCGAGTAGTTTTTGTAAGGTAATTACATTATCGGGGGGGGGGGGGACATGAGCGGTCCCTACAGCCACTTCACTTCGCTATGATTGCTCTTTCGCGTTATTAATTTTGTCTCCATGTCTTTCGTGTGTATGTCATGTGTTTATGTGTATGTATGTATGTATGTATGTATGTATGTATGTATATTATGTGTCTGTGTGTTTGTGTGTGTGTGTGTGTGTGTGTGTGTGTGTGTGTGTGTGTGTGTGTGTGTGTGTCTGTGTGTGTGTAATTGGGTGTGAGAGCGTTCAGGCTGGAAAAATCATGGAACCCAGCTCAAGGCCATCCACGGTTCTTAATGACTTTCTGCCTAATTACCCGTATTTACATTAATGGTGATTAAACCAGGGAGACACATCCCTGATTAAACCCTCGAGAAAATTCTCGCCATGACGGATTTCAGGACAACTGGTGACATCGAAAATAGACACCTTCACTACCGATCGGTTCATCCATCAGCGATTTGTTACGTAACATCTCATTTACATTTATTCATTACGGACAAGAACCGTACGAAAAACTTGCATCTGGTCATAACGGTAAAACGCTTTCTTCGATACAAAGATGGATAATGATTGACGTAATACAATGTTGCAGATGTTTCACTGTAAAGAAATGGCACATATACTCTTAAAGGCAAAATTTACCATTTGCAGATGAAACAAAAACCCACTATTAGTTCTTTAAAGTAATTCTAAAATGTGAATTAGGGAGAGAAATAACCACTGTAAAAATTTGAATCCATATTATCAATGTTAAGTGTTGCTAAATACACAAAAGGTGAACAATAGTTACAATAAAAATGTTTCCAGACTAAACCGTCTACAGTTATAGTTTAATGAGAAAAATACTGATATCTCCTTATATTTTAGGCTTTATTGTGAAAATTTTATATGGTAGGATATTTTGTGATACAACAGACCTACATGCATCACAAGTGATATCTTGAACATTTTTTATATCACTGCTCCCAAAGGTAAACAGGACCTTTAAGGGAACAGTGATTTAAATTAATGTTCGAGTTATCACATTTGATGTATATGTGTGGGTCAGTTGTAACACAAATCACCCTACAATATAGGCATTTCGCAGTAAAGCCTAAATACAATGATATATCATTATTTTTCTCAGTAAACCATAACTGTAGAATTATTCTAGAAACAATTTTATTAAAACTATTGTCGACATTTTGTATATTGAACAATACTTTGCATTGATTATACTGATTTACATTATCACATTTGTTGTTTCTATCCCTAACTCACATTTTAGAACTATTTTGAAAGACTAAACCTGAGTTTTTGTTTCATCTGCATAATATGGTAAATAATGCCTAAAAGAAAATAAATGCACTATGTTTCAGAATGCGATGAAGAATTAGATATTACAGTGAGAATATGTTATGAAAGATGATTACGTGTCAGTGGTAAAAGGATTTTATATTTTTTTTTTAATATAAGGATGAGCATTTTACAAGCATTGCAATTCAGACGGTCCCTTTAGTTTTTTGGGAAAAGTTTATTCCCCCCCCCCCCCTTGGGTCAGGCTTATATCGGCCTTGTATGTATAAACAATGATTTAAATTCCTTAGAATGTATCGTTACAGTTTCCTTCTTTAATTTAAAGCTCAACTGAAAATCAAACAAAGTTGACTTGAATATGTATCTGATTTTCTTCTGTGTGTGTGTGTGTGTTCGTGTGTGTGTGTGTGTGTGTGTGTGTGTGTGTGTGTATGTGTTATTAAGCGCTATCACATGGCATCCGTACACGCAGTATAATTCCTCATGTCATTTGACGAGATGATCTTGGAACCACAGGCCACTCATTTTTTTTTTTTTTCACTCGATGGAAATTCCAAGGTAAGATTGATTTACAGCAAGATGGAGGAGACATCTACACATGACTGTGTCGTGAATCACATGCCCGCTATTGTCATTATTTTACGTCCTCATTTGTCCTGTTGGGTCTTTTATTCTTCCTTCTCTCTCTTTCTTTATGCTCGTGAGTTGTTGTATGACATCCACGTTCACCCTCCCCCCCCCCCCCAAGCAAAGGGGGTTCTTGAGAAATCGGTTCAAAATTGCCGAACAAAAGCAAAGTGTACTAACGGCGGATGATTTTTTTGCTGTTTTTTTTTTAACGAAACAATTCAAACAGCCTTTCATCGAAACTATGTGCTTGTTAAAATTCTAATCTATTTGGTCCGTTTTTAAGATAGAGATGAAAAGTTTTATCTTCATGTTAGTGTGCTTGTTTGCTTTGCTGTTTTTGTTGGTTTTAGTTGTTGTTGTTGTTGTTGTTGTTGTTGTTGTTGTTGTTGTTGTTGTTTCTGTTCTTGCCGTAAGTTTGTGGAAAGAGCTCAAATAACATGTTCAAATAACACGCCGGTGGAGAGTTTCACATCTTGAAAATTTAACGGCCTCAAAGTAAGGAAGCCAAAGATCTGCAACTCGTTCGGGCTTTATATAAAACGGTCTGGTCAAACCATGTCCGTTCAATAGCCTTTGGAGCTTTTAGCAGTAGAAAGCATTTGAAGCGTTTGATCGCGAAAAGGCGTTAAGGAAACCCTAACCCAAAGAGAAATTTGTTAGTTATTAAGTTTGAAAGTTTTGGTGTTGAAACCACTGGATAAGGAGACTACTTGAGTTTATGACATCATGTGTGGACAACAATAATAAAAAGAAAATATAAAGAAAATTCAACATGCTTTCACTTTTCTAGCGTAATGAAAGAGCACTTGACTAACCGCTTTCAAAAAGTAGGGGGAATAATAAATTGCTACCCTTAACATATGTCAGTATCAAGTTGATGGAATGTGTATTTTTCATGAAAAATGAATTTTTGTGGAATTCTCTTTATGTTTTCTTTATATTGTTGTCCACACATGACGTCATGAACTCTAGTAGTCTCCTCATCCAGCGGTTTCAACACTAAAACTTGTAAAATTCATAACTTTTGCATCGATTGTCCGATTTTCTTCAAACTTCACTGATGTGTTTTACTAATGTTGCTGCTTTCACTCAATCCACGTAGCTCTTTGGGTCATTTTCAAACATTGTAGAGTTAGGTCATCATCAGATAGAGGAAGTTAAAACATTCCCACTGATATTTTACTTGTTGCATAAAAAAGGAATATTTCTGAGGTTATGATTAAGAACATCCCATATTGTTTCATTATCTTCTCTGCTTGTAATTTTCGCAGGTTTAATACCTCAACTTGGCAGTTCTGCCATCAAACTCTTCAGTTTAACTCCTTACCTGTCGTAGAGGTTGTCCTCTCCGTAGACTTTCTTATTGTACTCGGCCTCTATGGCACTTCCGGAAAAGGCGCGATGTTCTTCGTTGTCGACGTCGAGCAGGTAAGTGGGAACGTTGTCGACCGGAAAGTAGTAGCCCGGCTTACACTCGCAACGATAAGCACCACGTTGAAACCCCAGCCCAGGGATGTGAGTGCACTGTTATATACAACGAGTTCAGACAGCAGATGACAACAACTACAAAAAACTCGAGTTAAAAAAAAATAAGGCAAGGCATACAAGAGAACAAGACAAAACAAGAGAAAGTAAAACAATGTACAACAGTTTTGTCTTGCGATGCTACATGTAGAAAGAGGGAGATCATCGAATTACATTGAATCGTTTAGTAACTCGGATGTCACGGCCTATTTGAAATATTAGCCACGATGCCCTATGACAATTAGGTATGAGTTGGCATGGTTAAAAAAGACACACATGCTCACACTATTTTTGATAGATTATTATGTATAAATGTGACGTGAGGCAAAATGAGGACTGTTTCAGAGCAATTTATGACTCCTGAATAACGCCGTTACTCCCCTGATCTGTCCCAATTTACTGATTTATCCATTAATTCATTCAGATAGACATTTATTACGTCTTCCACAAATGACGCGATGACATAGATTTACAGATCACACAATAGTATTAAACACAGATGTGAAAATCCCGTGCGTACAGACTAAGTTTACCGTCAAAGTTAGGGAATGCACCGAAATGTCATATATCCGTGCACTTATCTAACGATCTCTTTTCATATCTATTTATCCTATCTGTTCATCTATCTATCTATCTATCTATCTATCTCTATCTATCTATCTATCTATCTATCCATGTATTTATCTATCTATCTATCTTCATATTTTTCGGGGGGGGGGGGGGAGGGAGGCAGGGGAGGTGACTTCCCGCTAGTCACTTTCTAACATGTTTTGTTTCAGGTACAGAAATATGTTCCTCCGAACAGCACAGCGAAGTCGTGATTTTACACAGCTACTTGAGATTACATTCGTAACCATGGCAACACGAAAGGCGAATAGAAAAAAAGAAAAGATAAAGAAAAGAAGAAGATATTGCCCCTTCCCTTTGATTGTACGTCAATCATGCCAGCTTGTGCAAATATAGCATATTATGCAAACTCTTTCGACCACTTATGTATGTGGATCGAACTGCTCATCAGTCTAGATCTGGCGTTGCTCCATGATCTAGCACGTCTTTCGGCGTCGGCCAGTGTCTGTGCAAATACTGAACTGTCGCATGTCCAGTCTAGAATTGATTGCGACCAGTACTTCGAGTTTTATCTCATTTATGGTCCTGATTGTTCCCGAGTTTACCTAAAAAGGGACCCTCGACGTTCTTCTCCCAGCAAGGACTATTACCGTGGGTTTGAGAGACTTGAGGGAGAGCCTTCTCATTCTTATTTAACAATTCATTATGTTATTTTCTGTCTTCAGTCTTTACCTTAGCACGTGCTGGACATGTGATGGTGTGATTCAAAGGGACATGTGTTGGACATGCGCTGCAGGTTTGATTTACAGGGAAAGGTTACGGTTACAAGAGACGGCTTTATCTTTTAGCTACAGCTATGAGTAGATTTGTTAGCTACGTTCGTTTGATTGCTGGTTAAGGGAGGGTCACCTTTCTTTTTCTTTTTAAGTGTGGCCCATGCGCTCTGAATGCTGAACTGCAGAGAAATCTTCAGACAATTAGCTAGTAATGTTTTATCTACCATGTATCTTGTATTGATCCAGGTATTCAATTAAGTAAGGCCTACCAGGTAATGTTGACAGATGTCTGTCGTACAAGTATTTGATTTAATTTAAGAGGCTCCACATAGATGAATAACTATCAATACTTTTTAAAAGAATAATTTCCAATCATTACATACCTGTTTCTTCATTGTTTACTTTTGCTATATTTCCACTTTCATGATTCGTGCAACGCTTGAAATCGTGCTCGTATAGTAAACAAGGTGATCATATCAACCTATAAAACCATTATCGAAGGGATCCTATACGTAATTCATACGTCTCACTTTCACGAAATTGAGCAAAGATGGACATACGATTAAGGACATGTTCAGATTAAGTTCTGGTAAAATCGGTTGTATAGACAAACTTTGAAGTCATTCATGAGGGCAGTTCAAGTCATCGAATGACCGCCGGTGGAGTTTATCAGGCAGCAACTTTGAGAACAAGCCAAGAATTAGCCTGAAGATCTGGCCAAGGTTCACTTCATGATAACAGATTCACATCTTCGTGTAGCCTTCTAGTGTGCTACTGGTGTCACTGGGTGGACCTTCGGCTATTGATTGGTTTTTAAAGGGAAGGTAAACCCAAAGAGCAATGTGGATTGAGTGAAAGCAGCAACATTAGTAGAACACATCAGTGAAAGTTTGAGAAAAATCGGACAATCGATGCAAAAGTTATGAATTTTTAAAGTTTTGGTGTTGGAACCGCTGGATGAGGAGACTACTAGAGGATATGACGTATGAGTGGACAACAATACAAAGAAAATATAAAGGATATTCAATAAAAATTCACTTTTTCTAGAATTATGAAAGAGCAGTGGACCAACCGCTTTCAGAATGCAGGGGGAATAATTGCTACCCTTAACATATGTCAATATGAAGTTGATGGAATTTGTAATTTTCATGAAAAATGGATTTTTGTAGTATTTTCTTTATATTTTCTTGATATTGTAGTCCACTCATACGTCATAACCTCTAGTAGTCTCCTCATCCAGCGGTTCCAACACCAAAACTTTAAAAATTCATAACTTTTGCATCGATTGTCCGATTTTCTTCAAACTTTCACTGATGTGTTCTACTAATGTTGCTGCTTTCACTCAATCCACATTGCTCTTGGGGTTTATCTTCCCTTTAACCAAGTTCGGGGCCAATTTGGTGCGAAATTGAAATATTTCTTAATCGTATGGCCACCTTGTGTCAATTTCGAGACAGTGTGAGGCCACCCTATAACTGCGGTCAATACCGTGCAATTCATTCACTCCCTGTTGAAGTTACAGTAAAATCAAATAATCACTAACTCATTAGTATAGATTCGTCATCAAAATCGGACATTCAATGAAGTTTCACATGTTTTCTTCGAAAAGTGGTAGTGGTAGTCATCCCAGCAGTATTTGCACACTACCTGTAATCAAAGCGATGTTGTCATTAGCGTACAACACGCCCATTGCTTTGTGCACTAAGTGATTCTAAAATTGCAATTTTAGTCGATAAATTAGAAACTACAATCGAGTGTAGGTGAATGAAAGATTCCGTAAATCTATTGCATCATCACCTCATTCAATTTTAATGGGGGCATATCACGAGGATTGTGCACAAGTAGGCCTAATGCATTCCACGAGTTATACAGCTGACGATTCATAATGCCCATGAGTCGTCAGCCCACGAGTTATACAATTCACGGGTCATACAGCCCACGAGCCAGTCACTAAAATTTAATGTATATGATATAATATATATATATATATATATATATATATATATATATATATATATATATATATATATGGTACTAGAGGTAGACACAAGGCTTGATTTGCCTATAGTGTCTACTCTTCGGCCTGTTTTACCTGATGGTGTCTAGCTTCTAGACTGTATGACTCGTGAATGTGTGTCATACGAACCTCTTTTTTTTATGTCTAGCTCGTGGGCCGTATAACTCGTGGGTGGCTCGTGGGATGATCCCCATTCACTTGACATATCAGGTTGCTGTTGATAGTTTCGCGAAAACATGCGAAACTTCAGAATTCATGTAAACAGGTTCGATTTCTATCAGACCCCTTTCATGTGCACGTGTTTGTTGGGCGTTGTCATTTTGTATTTTCAACAAAGCCAAGTTGGCTATGGTGTGCAGTTGCATTATAGCAAGCTGTTGTTATTATTATTATTTTTTTTTGCAATTTCTAAATTACATCGCCCTGGTGTTAGAGCGGAGTGCTCTCCTGACGGTAGTTGTAGACATGAAAGATGAAAGGTGGTAGGCCTAAGTGAATGCATTTCCTCAATTTCACTGTACATTAACCTTGACATAGCGTGCAAAAGAATCTAGTAAATTCATAAGTATGCTGCATTTTCCTAATCAATTTCATCCCACGATGATGTCTTCCTCATGAGTAATTAAAGCGAGGCCGAGCATATACCTCAGAGTTTCTAAACTAAACTTTACATTATTCTACATTTTGTAGAAGCCTTTTGATAAGACAACGTTTCTTCTATGTAGAGGTAGGTCGATTACAATGTACTTGTGTAACCATGCCAACCTTCAACCGGAACGCATCAATCTGAACAACAAAAAAAAAAAAAAAAAGCAGAAAATAAACAAACAAAACAGAAATCACCATTTGTAAAGTACATGAGGCACGGAGGAGCACTATTAATTTCTATTTGATTTAACCTTGAGGATAACGCTCACTGTGCTGACGCCATCACTAATTGTGGTTTATGATGTTAACCTTGCCAGTGACAGTTACGAGATGATTGCCATATCCACCAAACTCTTTACCAAAAATAGATGGCTAACATTTCGTATTTTTTTTCCTTTCTCACCCTTACACTTCATATATCCAGTCAGTGTTTTCTGCGCCTGATATTGTTACAGTCATTTGAACATCAGTATCAATATCAGTTACATACTGCATACTTTATACAAAACGTACCCCATAATGTGTATTAATGCGTTGGCATAATACATATGATTTATGACATATCGTCATTTTTTTTAATACATTGTACTGAAAACGGAACGCAGATATAAAGTGAAGTGAACTGAACTTATTTGATATCTAAGAAGAGATATCCACAGATATCTACCATTGTCTACAGGTGTAAGTTCATCACTGAGGTGAACAAAAAAACAAAAAAAAAAACGCTATGGCACTAGAGTAGGACACATAAATGCTTATGTATTAAAAAAAAAGGCGTTTCTGGTTTGTGTTTGGATTCATAATTCCACGCTTAATTATGAGCAAGCTACCAAAGGGCCGAGGCTTTGAGCCACTTCCTAGGAACTTTAAATGCAATGAGGGGAAACACTGCAGGAAGAGAACGTGGTCATATTCAAACCTTGAAGAAAATAATGATGCATTAATTTTGCCTTTCGTAGTCAATGGGTGGATGGACAACTTTGGTTCCATATATATATACATATATATATATATATATATATATTTTTTTTTTTTTTTTTTTTTTGGGGGGGGGGCTTGTTTATCTTTCAAAACCATATCATACAAAAACACTAGCTATCATGCATTGGCCCTAATGTCTTAAATGTAGACATTAACCAAAGCACAGTCACATTAGTCTACGCAAACAACAACAACAACAACAAAAACAACAACACACACTCACACACGCACACACAAACGCACCCACACTAACGTACGAACACACATAAAACACACACACACACACACTCACACAAACAGCAACACGCACACAATACACTACTCTGTATACATAGTAATAGAATTTGTACCCTGTCTCAGCACAAATCTGTCTGAAAGCGTGAGCTTTCCAGACATTATAGGGCATTCAAACAGCGCTCAGTCGTTTGTACGTGCCACTCTAATTCTTCATTCATTATTAACGCGTTTGAAAGAATGACATCATCAACGCTCGCGACGAATCAATCTCATCAATTATTGATTATAAATACCTTCGTTGTGTTTTTGCAGTGATCCGTTCCCACGAACGGGTCGAAGATTTCGCTGTCCCCGCCGTCACTGTGATCGGTGTTGTTCACAATGGGACACTGGTAGATGTCGAGGTAGTCCAGCGAAATGTCAATCGTTGTCACCCCGCTGTAAAGGGATTAATGCGGGAAACATGTAACCTTGATATTTCTCAAGATCTCTTTGAAAGGTTTCGCTATGCTTCTCAGTTCATAGAAGCGGGGCCCCGTGATTATTGCTTCATTTAAAATGGGTTAATCAACGCCAACCCCGCCCCCGTCCAGTCAGCCTCTTTCGAACTATTAATTCATCCAACATGTTATCAACATACCATCCTCTCCATTGACTTTTTTTTTCTCCAAACACAGTCACCACTTGATTGACTTCAATGCGATCTGATTTAAACGATTTCACCTACATCTATCATCAAGCAGGATTGACACATTGGACTACGTATTTCCTCCGTCAGGTTCAACTTAACTCTTGTCATATTTTCATTCTTTTCCCAAAGCCCTGCTTTTTTGCAAAGCCATTTTTGATCAGGCTACATTCGTAACATGGCGTACACATGTACCTAATTTTATTTTGATAACAAAAGATCGCATGAAGGTTGTCCTTTCCTTCGCTTATGATTGTAAGTATTGAGACATTGAACTATGCTCTTCCCCAGTCGAATTCAATTCGTCATTTCCACATTCTTTTTCCCGCGCCCTGCATCTTCGCATTGGCACCTTGATCACGTTACATTCGTAACATGACGTACGCATGTACCTAAGTCTATTCAATAACAAAAGATGGCATGAAGGTGGTCCTTGGTTTCACTTATGTTTCTCAGGATTGAAATATTGGACTATGTTCTTTCCCAGTCCGATTCAATTTAACTCTTGTCATATTCACATTCTTATTGGTGTGCCCTGCATCTCCGCAGAGCCGTTTTGATCAGGTTATACAATCGTAACATGGCGGACACATTTTTACTTCGGAAGTAAGTAAATGATTCTTTCTTTACTTGTCTTTCTTTACTTGTCTTTGTCTTGAAAGTGGTCTTCTGTGCCTAAATAAAGTTTATATCTGTCATCCGTGGTCATGCAGCGATGTCAATGTAGTCTCATCATTAAAATCAGTTTTTGGTAATGACCAAGAAAAATATTGCAATGTAACATGGATCTGATACGAATGCGTAAGGATTTGTCTCTTGTGATTAGGAGTATTACTGCTGTAATATGTTCCCTCGTTGATTCGTTTTGAGTTTTGCATAAAATATGAATACCCATTACAAAATGATATAGCAATGTTGTCATTAAGTGATTTCGTTACTAGTACTCTCAGAGTTGTGAGGATGATAAAGGTATTCAGGACATTTAAAGAACTATTTGTTGTTATTTGCAGTTTGACACAGTGTTTTTATACAATTCTACTCATACGCCTTGCAAGGGAGCAGATATTAAACGGTCTCTGTGCAGAGGATCGGGCCTACTTGTATTTCTGAAACTACTGCAGTTGTCTATAGGAAATTTAATGCGTGTTGTAGCAAAATCAAACCAAAGCGATTCAAGGAGCTTTATTTCAGCACTCAACCATCCTACATCGATGGGTGCGTAACAGGAGCTCAAAAGTAACCTCGACTATTGATTATATTCACATTGTGCTTGTGTTTGCGTTTTTTTTTTTTCCTTCTTCTATTGTGAAGTTATTACCACGGGATCGGGAAAACCGTTGACTTCAATTACGAGTACATGTCAGCTTGCAAAATGCACTTTTTATAGCTCAGAGACACTGGAATGGTAGCGTCGAGATGTCGATCATGGCAATTATTGCAGATTGGTGGTCACAAATTAGGAGTGCATGGTGGAATTGGGTCGCCGATTAATGCCAGGAATGACCATACCTAGTATAACGTATTAATGCTTCAATTTCCTTTCTTTTGGAAGCCGAGTGTTGTTTTTTTTTTTCATATTCTTCTATTTCATTTTCGTTTTTGTTTGTTTCTTCATAATGGGATAAACATTTCAGAGTGAGGCAACGCTATAGCTATATATGAACTGGCTGGTACTTTCTGGCTGGGCATTACACTGATCTGCTTTCGTCTTGAAATTGAATCCATAATTCATGAAACCTCCCATTGCCTTGAAACTATAGGATAAATTTGAAAAACATGTATTGTTACTTGCCAAATTGAAAAGCGGGTGTGTACTCAATACAAACTTACAAACTTACACACACACACGCACACATACACACACACCCTTAATACATACTGCATTTTCATATCATGTTTATGTGTCGGTATGTATGTGTGTGTGTGTGTGTGTGGGAATATTTTCTTCGTGTAGAACTAGCCTACCAACAAATGCTGGCCGCTTCGATTTCTTTAAAGTGCATGTGACATTCGAAAACGCTTTGTAGTCGTTCTCTCTCCTTCACTCTCTCTCCCCCCCCCCCTCTCTCTCTCCATTAATGCATATATAGCTGGGAATATTTAATTAAAAGTTAATGGACTTTTACGCTCAAAAAATGGATCGTTGAAACTCAAGATCAAATAACGATATGTGTATTTCAGTACTCATATATCTAATGACGTTTCTTTTTTTTTCCTTCTTAAAACTTCTTAAACAGCACATCTATGCAGCCCCTTAATATAATATTCTACCAGTAGCAGTCGCATTATACACTGCATATATGTTCAAGTTGTCTTCATTAGTTTTATTTGCGAAGCGCAGTCATGGAAACATAAACGACTAGTGTTAAGAGAAAGAGAACGAGAAAGAGAATAAATACACACATCCCATTCGCAAGGGGCGCTGTTAGTTATTCCGAAGGTTCGTTAATCCAAAACACACAAATTCCCTATACCTAGAGGTTCGTTAATCCGAAAATTGAAAAAGGGTTCGTTAATCCGAACATTTGCTATTTTGTGGCGTTATTCCGAAGGTTCGTTATTCCGAAGGTTCGTTAATCTGAGCATTTGTGGCGTTATTCCAAATGTTTGTTAATTCGAAAATGAAATGGGATTCGCTATTCCGAAGGCTCGTTCATCGAAAATGAAATAGGGTCCGTAACGAACCTTCTGAATAACAAGTCTTATTGCATTTTCGGAATGAACATTCGGAATAACAAACCTTATTCTATTTTCGGATTAACGAACCTTCGGAATAACGAATCTTCGGAATAACGAACCTTTGGAATAATGAACCTTCGGAATAAAGATTCTTCGGAATAATGAACCTTCGGAATAACGAACTGTAACCTTCGCAAGAGTGGCTGGAACGATTGACAGAGAAACGGGCAAAAGAAAGACAAAGAAGGAAAGGAGGAGAGGGGGAGATAAAAAATACAGACACACAGCATATTCATCAATATTTGTATTACTCTATTCTTTCATATCAAATATAATGATTTTGTATTCATAGAATTCGATGTAGTGGAAGTGAATATGACGTTTGCTGCTCCACAAGTTGAGAGTGAATAAACAGTCACATAAACACATACACGCATACATATTGATATTAGGTATACATAATGTATATATCTATAACTATACATATATATCTGTACACAAGAATATGGAAGATGGCGAGCATATTTCTTGACATTATAGAGTGTACATAAGCATCCTAAAATCTATAGGAGACACTGATTGTTGACGTACATTCAGGTTCGGGCTTTAGAGCCACTGTGCGATTTTTGTGAGCAGTGCCCCTGTAAAGCCAGTTATTGTCTTCTCAAAAACCGACTTGGCGTTGATGAATGCAAATACAGAAATTGAATGGAAACTTTCTGTTTGTAAATTCACAATCTGTTTTGTGTTTACAGGTTTGGATGTACATGACATATAGAGCCGCGAGGGACGAAACTAGCATTTAACAGGATAATAAGCGCACAGCACGCAAAACAGCAATTGTAACTATGGCAACGTCTCATCCCACCTCCCTGGTCTCATCCAACCGACTGCGTACCATTTTTTTTTTTTAAGTTTTATGCACACAACTGATGAATACTATAATGTCATTGACAACACTAAGCTTTCATAGAATCCAGTTCAATCCATGTTCCCACATTTTAAGAATGACTTATCTTCCACAATGCATATTTCATTTATGTTTTTTTTTATTTTTATTTTTTTTTTTTACTTAGTAATTCGTTTTTCTCTCAACTCTAATACCTATTCTGCAATTTTTCTTCAAGCCATCAGAGCGTTCAAGGTTTAATCTTAGCATGGTTTCAAATGACATGCATATAGAAATTGGAAGCGTTTGAAATGTGTTCCTGGTGACAAGTGGGAATAAGATGGACAGGAAGAAGAAATGGTCAGCCTGCGCTGCCAATAGATTTATTGGTGTAACCTTCCTGATGATGTCAGTTTGGTGGTATCATTTTCATATGAATGGGGAGAGTAAGGTTATAAATTATTGTTAAAGCATATCTAATTGGGGTGGGTTTTTTTTGTGGGGAGGGTGAGTGTCGGTGGGGATGTCAAACTTTAATAGCGTTAATAATGGGTGTAAAAATGATGGTATATAATTTCAGCTGAGATGGTTCTTCAGGAATCCAACCTTTTTAATGTTTTTTTTTTTTAGATAATGAGAAACCTCTTCTGAAATATGAAAGAACATATAATTCTAGGAGGAATTCAAAATTCATTTGCTGAAAATCGTTTTTTGAAATGACTGAGATATCCAAAACAAACCTATCCTTGTAAAAACATTATTTCAGCCATTTCAAAACCAATTTCATCAAATAAACTTTGAATTCCTCGTAGAACTGCATGCTCATTACTTTCATAAAGTGGTTTCAAATCGTCTCACTAAAAAAAAAAAAAAAAAGAAAGCTGAATCCTCACCTCAACCAATACTAAATTATCCCTGTAAGTAATCTTATGATTTGTGATAGGCAGCCAAAGGAGCATGCAGTGAATGCTTGTTAGACCATGTAATAAACAAGTAAGGTGTACACTGCAGCATCCAGGGGACTTGAACCAGAAACCTCGTTGATTGACAGCCTGTGGCCATGTCCACTGAGCCAGAGCAGCTCATATCTGCTCAAATGCACAAATTCCACAGGTTCCAGAGTTTTTATAGTTATTTTCTGTAACTGCATCGACCGCTGTTATTTTAACTGACATGTTTCTGCTGGCATGTGAACACAGATGAATGCGGTACGTATGAAGAGGGGGGGGGGGGGGGAGAAATTCACCCATCTATAAGCAACTTGTTAGTGTGTGTGTGTGTGTGTGTGGGAGGATGGGTGTTTATTCATCATAGAATCATCCTCACGATATGATTATGCACTCTGCATTGCTCACAGTAAATGTACTTTTCGTGTGTGTGTTCGCAAATGAATGTAGCGCTATACACACTAGCACGGTCAGCTATGAAAACGACATAATATTATATGCAGCCATGCAATTATTTTTTCATTAGAAGAGATTTGACGCAGGGTTTCTGGACGAACGCACATAATTGGATAATTAATCCAGACTTAATTGAATTTTATACATTCACTAGGGAAGGTGAGACTCTATGACTATACTATGCATTTTTATAGAGATCCAACCAGGATAACATAATAACGATGTTCCGACTGACGATGAGGATTAATTATCCACAGCGGCTATGCTTTCCTGTCCCTGTGCTCTTATGTAAATTGCAGTAGCGTCTTCTACTTGAAAGCCGTTGTATTAATACAGACATATTAAAATGACATATATGCGACGGTGCTAGTGGTGAGGATGCATACAATTATGGGTAATTATTTCATTACACTGGGTTTGATAGATTCACATGCGCTATGACAGACTGCATGGTGCTTTTGTTATTGATTTGTAGCCCAGCATGCAAGCCAAAAATAATCTTTCATGGTGAAACGCTGCAAGTTCATGAAGCACCCGCGGCCGCCGAGTGATCTAAACTGAGAGCAGACATAAACATATTGGTGAACAAACAAAGAAACAAACACAGAAATCGATAAGTCTGCTATATTGTCAGCATCTTCTTTGTTGACGCAACGTTATGAGCTTCTGAAAGGTGATACTGAATAAGGGTCTTTGAGATTGAGTTCAGGGTAATGAAAATCATGTTTGAGTTGACAAAAGCGAGTCAAGAGTATTAACGCTGCAATTGTTAATTGACTCGTAATTAATCAATTTCCCTTCAAGGACATTACTGTCTTTCGGGTGAGTTTAACAACATCGTTGTCCATTGCTATATAACATGCAGAATTTTAATGCGTTAGGCAATTACGGACATGGTTTTATAAACTAGCGCTCTCTGTCATCCATTGCTGGGTTATAAGATAATTAAACACACACACACACACACACACACACACACACCCACCCACACACACACACACACACTCACACCCAAAACAGAACATAAAAACGACATTAACAAAACAACAACAGCAGCAGCAGCAGCAGCAGCAGCAACAACAACAAAAACAACAACTGTCAGCCTTTTACGAGAGCGTCATCTTTTTTTTTTTATACAAAGTACCCGGATTCATGTGTGGATCAATTAACATGATTAAGATACGGCCAAGAGTACCATCAAAACTGCCTCTAACATGACTGACGTCATCAAAAGCCAACGATATACCCGATACACTGTAGACATTAGTTGAGAGCTGAGAATCTCAACTTTTCCATTTCGGGTATCCCCTAATTCTTGTCCATTAATTTCCTTTCTGTCTAGTTATATCCCCCTTGTGCTGTCTTCCTCGGTCAAATAACACTGCAAATACCTGAGAGCTCATAGTATTTTGATATTCTGTGAATTATTATGTGTTTTGTTCCTTCAGTTGTAAACAAGAGAGAACTGTAACAAATCATATTATCGAGAAATCGTTATCCAAGTCAGGCGAATTGCCTACAGATAACAATCTCCTCCACCTGCGAACTTTAAGATTTTCCATGAAATATTTTCATGAGAATGTTTTTTTTTTTTTTTTTTTTTTTTTACCATACTGATTTCTTTCATACAAGTGGAGGAATAAAACTTACTGAAACGGAAAGTTTAAAGAAAAGAAAACGATGTATAGGCCTACGTCATTATCGTCTTCCTATCATGCCTATACATTGTACTTCATCTGGCCGAATTTGGTCTACCGTGTATATCTCTTTATTACGATAATTCTGAAGCTAATTACGACAATGCATTGACAGTTAATTACCTTCAGATTAACTCCCATCATTTTTGACGCAGACGTTCCCCCTTCTGGAGGCACCCCACCCCCGTATAAAGGAGATCATTGAACGATGAAATCGATTATCAAGTAGGCTTCAATTATGATATATGTAGAGAACATTGATTGTCTGAAAAAGGGGAAAAACACCAGGGACTCGAAATATATGAGATAATGGAGTCCAGTTAATAATTCTCTCATAGACCAGCTTCGGTTCGAGTAAAATCCATATCAAACGTCTCAAGCTAACGCACATAATTGTACTTGCTAGATGAATATTTCATGAGTTCAAACTCTATTATCAAATCCAATATGGTAAAGCGGGACACGATATGATTACTGCGGTCCATAGTCCGTCTGCTCGTGTCTTACCGTCCGCAGGAGCATTGTTATTATCACCATCATTATTCGCACTGTAAATCATCAATATTATTAATCATCATTATATTACTACTGTTATTATTAAAATCACTATTATCATAACTATGGTTATGTATTCGTGTGTGTGTGTGTGTGTGTGTGTGTGTGTCAGTTATATTGCATTACAGAAGTATTGCTGTAGTATTATATATTTTTTTCTCGTCACATTTAAATTCACTGTGATGGCAATTTAGGCGATTACACTCATGTTTTGACTAATCTCTTTTATATATTTTCTGTACCTGTATTGATTTGTATGTCTGCATGTGTCTATTCACATAGACATATATGTGTAAAATGTACAGTTTTTGTTTTTGTTTCTGCTTTTGTCTTTGCTTGAAGATCATCAGAAGGCACAGATACACTGATTAGGAATGTGCAAGTTAGAATAGGATAAGAATGTGTGTACAAACATACATTCTTCCATTTGCACTAAGTATACATGCAAACTTTCACGGTGAATGTACAGATCTTTGCCTTTCTATTCATCTTCTACGATTACTTTGATTAAACTTCCCTACTCCACAAAACCTGCCCATTTAAAGCACTTTCCTATAAAAACACGAGTCCATTCACATCACAAGGACAAGCGTCTGTTCAGAATCTGCTCCCTTTTTTGAAGACTTCAGGAGGCTTTTTGACAGCATCAAACTCCCCGTGCTTCTCCGGAACACGTTCCCCCGTTACTCGCTTTCAGTCAGTCTACTACCAACATCCATATCTCTTTATACAACGACGGAAACTGATTTCATTTCCAATCCTGTAGTGACTGGTCTTGTGAGCATGTCTTGTGTGAATTGTAGTTGACTTCGAATGCTTTGACTTGGGATCTATTGAGTGGCGAATATAATGCGGAAATTAACCTTCAAGCAGAAATACAAGGCGGAGTCCTAAGGTTTACCTTATGTCCAATCAACGTTGAAAAGCTTTTTTTTTTTTTTTTTTTTTGCTGTTTCATTATGATATATATATTCATATTATATATGAATATGAACTAAAGAATTTGAAACGGCCTTGGTCGGAGTGTGAGAAAGAGGTCGAGATGTCAGATAACTAAAAAGTAATAAAATGAAGAATTGTACAGATTGAGTACAAGGTTTTCGATATTGACTTAGTAGTCACTCCTTTTTTCTATCGCGAGGATACCGTCCCATTTACATTTTCTTGAAGGACTATCATTATTTCATAGTCATTTATGAAGTTTTCAAAAACTTGAAATCAGCACGAAAATGAACAAAAAATCAACCCATAGGAAAAGATACAATCTTATATTTATATATTCATATATATTTTCAGGAATCTCTACTTGATTTCATTCAATACACTACGATTGCAAGAATTATAAACATCCACTTGAACGTGTATGAAACAGGCTATTGAAAATTTCAGTACAATCGTCAATCATCTCAAAACAAATTTACATACCTCATGGTATACAAACATCATTTTCAAAAGTATATGAAATCAGTAATCCAAATACAGTCTGTCCTTCGGATCCCCGTCAATTACCCCTCGCCACATCAACCCCATCTCATTTACATATACACGGACTAAACTACTACATTCAACACCCATCCTCACACACCCACACCCATCCACCCTCCCACACACACACACACATACCGCCACACATTCGTGTTTCATAAGCTCATAAAATTACCGAAGTAAAATTATATGTATGGACTAGTTCAAAGGTAATTGTTCCTTTTTTCCGGTCATCTGATTTTTTTTTTTTTTAATTCAGTCTGACTTACACTTTTCAAACTGTGAGATAGGAGATGTAGATGTTTACACACACTCTCTTTTACACACAGACACACACACACACACGTACACACACAAATACACTATTATATATATATATATATATATATATATATATATATATATATATATATATATGTACATTATTATACCGATTTTTTAACATCGTTAAGAAAAACCACTTGATTTACCCTTTTCAGAAGGGGATAGGGGACATGACATAAAATTTCCTTTTACATACTCATCTCAGTAGCAAGCCGAAGGAATGTGTAGACACCTACTTGTACTGTCTATGACAAATGAAATTAATTCTCTTTATGATGAAATTGATTCTGTTTAAATGGATGTCATACTGTGACGTATCAAATAGTTGTAATCTTCTTATCTATAGCGACGACGACACAGTGATTTAACCAAAGTCTAAAAAAAAAAATGATTTCAAAATATACGACTCATTCATACATTTTCAACATATTGTCCGATTTTCCTGAAATTTCGCTGATGAGAAGCACTGCTCTTTCTGCCTTCACTTAATAAGCCAGTTGGCATCTTCCACTTTGCGCATGAGCAGAAAAAGAAGGTGATTCGTACCAACAGGCATGTTAGCTTTTTAAATTCACTGGGATAATAAGATTTTGTGATGTTATCATTATTCATGTAATCCGTATAAATGCTGCTTGCCAGCACATCCACCTGATAGTAAAAGTGGTATTTTACAAGATCAATAGAGAGAGATTGTTAATACATTCAATGCAAAATAATGAAATAGATGCTTCCTCAATTGTTAATTGATGGATTATTCTGGTCATTTTGGTCTACACAAGTTCGTTTTTTGTTTGAACAAAGTTGATGAATTAACTAGGACTATGTTTGCTAAATCCATGTTTTCTTTTACTGGCCCCAAATTTTGGAACACTCTCGATAATAGTGTGAAACAAGTTCTAAGTTTAAACACATTCACATTTAAACTGAAGAAGTCGTTCTTAAATTCTTATATAGTTGAATGAGTTATATTTTAATTAGCCTTAATTCTGAGCTCTCTTTTATATTCGTTATATTCACTCTTTTCTTTTATCTATTCCTTTCCTACATTATGTACATATACCTCGGTGATCCACCGCATCATGTGCCTCGCGTGTGCTGGTATAGACCCTTCATCTCTTCTCCTTTCTCGCCTTTCCCTGTCCTCTTGTCTCTTTCTGTTTCTTCTTTCAAAATAATTTCCTCTTTTCCTCTTTTTCCTTTACTGTGTTTTGTTTTTTTCTCTCTATCCTTCTCTTTACAAGAGAGGTTGCTTGTGTTTGTTTGTCCTTTTGTTTGTTTGTTTGTTTGTTCATATGTATAGGTCTGTAAGTGTTGTACACCGATATATTATGTCTAGCTAATTGCTTTTTGATGTTATTTAGTCTTTTTGTCCACGAGGAGACTGCAAAATACAAGCTTAGCTTTTTAGCATGTCTCCTCCATTTCCTGCAACTTTAGTTTCAATTCAATTTTCATTGTTTACTTTGCTTTTGTGATGCGTAGTATTGTCAACTTCACGTAATTTTCTTTGTTACTACATTGCATTGATGTTGTGTTATTTTGTGTATGAAAATGTTGTTGGAAATGAAATAAATGAAATGAATGAATGAATGAATCCCATAAATTGTTACGTAACGCTCATGCATTATTTCGCTCTGAAAACAAATGAAGTGTCCCTAACTGACTGAGAGAGAGAGAGAGAGAGAGAGAGAGAGAAAAGGTCATTCGTATCAATGTGCCCATGTGCTAACTCTGCACTGGCCTATTCTCAGTGATTCTCATGTAGTATTGAGGTACACTCGAAGAGTTTTATTCCAGAACAAGTTAACTCCATTCTTGCTAATTTGAGATATTTGCTGCTGAAGCTGCTAAAAAAGAGAAAAAAGGGGTATTTCTAATCATAGCTTTTTAAAGAACATACCTTGTTTTGTCACAATTGAAAGAAATTCACCAGAAAAGATCATACGAAAAGTTTTGTTTTGCCATGTTTGCTATGATGATGGACTTACTCTAAAATGTTTACAAATGGCGTTTAACGCGTTTTGAGATCAGACTCTTCATTTATATATCCTTCTTTAATAAGTGTGATGTGTTATTGCTTTTGACATGACACAAAGTGTTACTTACGCAAAGGTGAAATATTCCAGCCCCGATGGATCTAGGTCTGCCCAGAAGAAAGGCACGGAGAAGGTGACCATCCACACGTCCCCTCCGCCGCAGTCGAAGTAGGGCTTCGTCCAGTAGCCGTCTGATAGATCAACAAACTTCATAGACTCAAGGAAATACACCCCTTCCGTCGGTCCGATGGTGGTGTCAGGCTCCTTCGCGACGATGGTGGTGGCTTGACTCGAGTTGCCGGGAAACGAACAGTTACCCAGTCGTCGATTGCAACTACTGACGCTGGAGGATGCAGCATCGTTGAGTCGGTCTATGGCCCAGGAGGTGATTGTTTCTGGCAAGAGAGCGAGTCGATAGTCCTTGTAGGAGTTGAAAGGAACTTGAAACCAATCTGTTTCCTCTTCTGTGTAGTTGTAGCCGATGGAGAGATCCTTGGCGGTGATCTGATCGGGAGCTCTAAAGGCGTACGGACAGAAGATGGCGTAGTCGCGATAGAAGTCGCTCTGGAAGGCGATGGCAGAACCGAAGACGTCGTCGTTGTTCTTGACGTTCGATATCACGATCGAGTAGAGGAGATCTTCGTCCTCGGGATGTTCGCCTCGCATGTGGTTGCCGGTGCGGGAGAGGGTGGACAGGAGGTTGGCCGCCCTGACGGCCACCTCTGCCTGCGATGTCCATCGCGACTTTCCGTACTGCAGGTCCAGCGAGGGACCGAAGGAGCAGTTGTTCTTCTGCTGGGCGATCTGCTCGACGTACTCCAAAGCTTTCGTGACCGGATCGACGGCGGCGTGCTCGGCTGCTGATGCGGAGCCCAGAGCACGGCACGCCAGACACACCAAAACACGCAGAAACCACAACAAACACATCTTCGCCGATGCTGTGGTCTACGTCAATGCGTCAGGGCATGTCACTTGAATTAGTGCTGAGCTGCGCAAACAAGACATTATGTACTTTCTCGTCTCGCACTTTATATCACTAGCAACGGCCATTACGTCACATGTCTTTGTCTTTTTTTTTAACGATCATATCATTATTCTTGTTTCTCGATTCCCTATCCGCTCTACGTCTCTGACAATGTGCGGAACGCATTCGATGCAGAAGCTCAACCGGGATTTTCTCGCACATGCAGAATTCATGGTGTGCTCTGTTAGATTCGATTACTCGCCAAGCGGAGACCACTTAACAACGGATCGCCTGACCTCACTGTTGAATGGACAGGGCAACGAACTATGCCGGCGGTAAAATTAATAAGCCAGTGTTAGTCTCCCTCCCTAGACGATTGTCACGGATTTGTGACTAAAATCTATGATGTCATAATCATCGAATCAGTCTATAGCCTGGATAATCTAGTAGCACTCGTAAGTTCTCTTTGCTAAAGTTATAGTTATCTCAGAGGATAAGTTAAAAGAGAACTTCAACATTGTACTGATGACTTCATCGTTTCGATGAGGTTAAGTTTAAAGCTTTTGATAACATAATTATAAATTATTGTTGTCTATTTTTATCTTTATCTGATCTAATTTGATGATCATATATTCCATTTCCAATTTACATGAGAGCTCGTAGGCCACAATGGTCAAGTTCAATTTAGCACCCTTAGAAGTTAGGCAATCATTTTTTCCCCGATAAACAAAGCATGGATCTTTACTCCATGGAGTAAGCTGGTGTTCATCATTGTCACTTTTTTTTTTTTTTACTATTGTTGTCATTATTTCAAGTCATCTATTCACTGCTGCTGTGCTGCGCTTATCATAATCATTATAACGTTCATCAACGTGACTAATGTCAATACAAGGCTATTACTGTTCATGTTGTTTTTATGACACCTAACCTTATTCCTGACTCCAATGTGTACAACGTTTTATACCACCTTGCTATGTTCATTGCTGCTGCTGGATGAGACAGTTCCATGACATTTGCTCCTGCAACAATTGCTCCTATGAAATATCTGCACGCTATTATAAGCCGAACATAAATTCTACCCACGAACATAACCCTAATCCTAATCCTCACATCAAGCTAAACATAACACTCTATCACAACCCTAACCCGTAACCCTCAAACAAAATAAGACCGGAGCACATTGTCGCAGAAGCAAAATCAAAATGTCGTGTCACCGGCGGGATGCGGCACCCAAACTATTCATATTGACGTCAAGAGAGGGCGTGATTACGCTTACCGTCTTTTGGGGGTTGCAACTCGTGAAGAACCGACAGCTGCAGCTGCGCTGCTGCTGCACATTAATTTCGCAGGACGTATCACCGACCAACTTAATGTGTTTCTCAGCATCCTTATCAACAGGTGGTTTAAGTGACATGAATTAAGATGAGACAATATCTGCTGAAATTGTAGCAGTTAAGGTTAAACGGAAAACAAAGTAGACAGACAATTAGCTTCCGTTTTCGTGATTTTGCCGCAGCCTTGATCTTCGTTTTGCTTTTTTATTTTTTCGTTTTCATGCTAAAGTGAGCGAGAGCAACACTTTGGAAATTGCTTATATATTTCATGACAATGCTATTAGCTATGTTATTGCTATGTGGGTACATTTCTTTCTTTTTATTGCTTTTTATTCATAATAATATTTGTGTTCATAATGCTGTGGCTTGTTTCTCAAATAAATTTCTGTCAAAAATGATACAAAATGTCATCACAAAGAATATCATTAAAGCAGCTTGCAACAAAACTGCACTGGAAAACAGCTCAGAAATGTTATAAACATTAATTTTGAAATCTACTCGGATACAATCGCGAAGATTTAGATTTTTTTTTTCATAGATACTTTATTTTAAAAAAATGTATCTGGGCGTTGCGGTAGATAAATTTGTCACAACTATACGTAACTGAAACACTAGCAGCTATGTTTGGTGTTGACAGGAGTAATTGCAATAAGTATTGAAAACATTTCCCATATTCATTTCAGTAGTATGGACACGTACTTATGAAGTATCCATGACGTTGTAGATACTGTACAAAGACCCTGACACAGAAACTGAGAATGTATTTAATATATTGCATTTATTCAAATTGATGAAATTAATTCTTCGAGTCGTTTTTGTTTTAATTGCAACTGATTGACAAATTGCTCTAAATTTACGTGAGTAAGCACTCAGTTAATCAGTGTTTTTGTATAGCAGCCATGACAAAAAACGTCGATGTAGGGCAATTTGTCAATCAGTTGCAAGTTGCAACCAAAAAAAAAAAAATCGAAAAAACAAAACAAAAACTTCATCAATTTTAGCAATTACGCATTAACCGCTGCATGTTATGATGATTGGAACCAGCACTGCAATCGGACAGAGTCTCGCTGGTCTAGTGGATAAGGCGCCTCTCCGGAGATCAGGAGGCCATTGGTTTAGAAAACGCTGATCAATTCAGTGCGTATTCATGTCGATAGGGAAATTTGCCAATCAGTGGCAATAAACAACAACAGATATATGTATCTATATGATATTACATTGCATTTGTTGTGGCTATTTATTGTTTTGTATGTCATGTACGCTCAAAACAGTTCTTGATTATTTGATATTGATATGCAAATGCGTGAACTGATGATGTTATCACCTCACAATTTTCCATTGATCACATGCATAATAAGTACAAGAATTCAGTACCATAATCTCTTTAAAAGTGTGATCAGTCGGAGGCTGGGGCATAACTGCTTTTGGACCATATAAAAAAGATAAATTTCAAGATTGTACGTGCAAGGTGTACATGTATGTGGCAAGATTCGATGACACCATCAACTCACTATCTGCATATTCATATTGACGGTTCAAGAACTGTTTAAAGAGAATTAACGAAATTTCAGTCACTACAACTTCTTGACTTTCCTAATCTTTATCCGATGTTGATCAATTTTCACTGTCGTGCTTGTGAAACTTTTCTCTTTCTTTTCGGAGAACTTTTAACTCGTACAGAATCCCCCTTCAATGACATACGATAAAATATTCCACATCATCTTTATGTCGAGTTTCTTCCTAGCCAATAGGAGCGTTCAGTCAGTATGACTGAACAAAAAAAAACAAAAAACAAAAAAAAAAAAATAATTATTTATATGACTAATGTTGGTCTCCCGATAGCAACATCGCATATCGTTCCCTCTTCCAGCAAACCAATTCTATTATTCTAAATTCCAGCCTATTTGCCCTTGCGCACTTTCAAGCACTTGCACGCACATTCACCACCATCACACATCAGTTATTTTCCCCTGCTATCTTCGCAGCAGAATTTGTATTGTTACGAATCTAGTACGTCCCTACCTTTTTCTCGGGCCGACCATCTTTTCAAGCAATGCTTACAATGACGGCTCTCTGCATAATCGCTTCTTAACTACAATTGTTATTGTAATCCCTGCTGCATAGACATGCATACTGTATATTATATCATTAATTTCATTTAATATCGTTGTTTATGCAAGTCAAACGACTCTGTTTTAGATATACTTTGTATGTTTCCCACATGTTCATGATTATGTAACTTATGTATATTGATTTGCAGAAAATAAAGTATCTATCAAACAAATGACAGAAGTAGCTATTTTTCACCGTCAATATTATTACAGAGATCTTAATTTCCAGTATCATTATTAATTATCATAACAAAATGTACAGTATTCAACTGGACTTCGTGAAAGTCCAGCTATAATGTAGCTGAAAATGGACTATCCTAAACCATACTCTCAGGTGTGAAATGAAATAACAAATATTCATTGAACTATTGTTACTTTTATTCAACCCGTATAAGATAGTATGCTGTCGTTGTTTTCTCCGGAACGAAACTATAACAAACGAAACCGAAATAGGTACTGATACAGGTTGTGCTGATTATGTCAGGGCAAAATTGTCACGCTTACACTCACGCTCTCCGGAACAAGGTTAGGATATTGTTATCTACCACGGTAACCTGCTTTTGATTATAGTCTGTTGAACTTTAAGAGGACCTATTTAAATGCCATGATCAACTAAGTATCATTAAATGAATTAACAGAATATCTGAATTTGATCAAAGTCAAACACATGTGACAAGACAGGTGTGGAACTAAAATGCATCACATTCTACAGCAAACAATGTACATAATTGGTCACAAAATTATATCGGATGAATTTTCCGGTAAACTGTGCGCTTAGAAACATCCGTATTAAGCGCCTAATAAATGTATTGTATTATTATCATTACTATTGTTATGAGGCGAAGGTGCTTTACTACTTTATTTGTTCCTGTTTTGTCGTTCCACAATTCTAATTTTCCTTTTACTGGGTTTTAAAAAAATGAGCTCATGATCATGAATCCAAGAACAAAACAAAACAAAAAACAAAAAAATCCAGACACAAAAACAAAACAAAACAAAACAAAACCCAACCCAAAACGAAACATGAAACAAATTAGAAGATTCAGTCGTAAATGATTCATTTGGAAACAAAATCAAAGGAATTTTGATGCGATGTAAAAAAAAAAATGATAATCACCACCTCTCATTAGCAAATGCATGGTTAAGAAGGTCATCGTCGCTCTATATCGAAAACATGTAAAGCGTGTATAAATGCCAGAGTTTGGTCGTTAGTTGTTGTTTGTTGTTGTTGTTTTTTTAATTCATCTTGTCTCTGACGTCAGTGGAGCTATCACCTTCCTGTTACATTGCAGTTTAAATGCACTTTCGAGCAAAGTCATTTTGACAGCGCATGGAATTGAATTCCCCTGTAAAGATAATAAATGCAAGTGGTACGGTGTGATAGTCGAGATAAAGTGTTGTATGGAGAAAATTATTTTGGTCTGCAAATGTTATTGTGCATGGATGTGCAGGGAATGCACGTTTATGTTTTCTTATAAACCACGAGTACAGGTAGTGGAATATTTTGGACTTGAATTGCTTTAGCTATTGGAATTTTCATTCATTCATTCATTCATTCATTCATTCATTCATTCATTTATTCATTTCATTCTCATTTTCATTTTCATTTTTTTTTCTTTCAACAAAACGTAACACAAAGTAGATCAAAAATGCAATCATAAGCATACATATATATATATATTACAAAGTATGACAATCAATGGTAATCAACAAACATACGAAGATATGCACACATACTGGAATTACAAAGTTATATTTGAAAGGTTAAAAAATGAGAACTGAGAGGTCCACTAAAAAGCATTGCTTGTAGATTGTGGACCACTCTAAAATATCTTCAAAATACTTATTGCAATTACAAGTACATAACACATAATACAGAAAAAAAGACAAAATGAAACAAACAACAAAGACACAACAACATGACATGACTAAACTGAGGAGGATACGATTGAAAGGAATGGGAAAAAAGTGCAAAAAGTGTACATGTGGTGGGGCATATATCACAAACCTATAGTAGTTGCACGCTCTGATTTTACGTGAGTACTCAAAGGTGAACCTGGTCGACCTCGTCTTGAATTGTTTCTTACGTTACATTACGTTACGTTACGTTACGTTACATTGCATTACATTACATTACATTACATTACATTACATCACATTACATTACATTACATTACATTACGTTACATTGCATCACATTACATTACATTACATTACATTACATTACATTACATTACATTACATCACATTACATTACATTACATTACATTTCATTTCATCACTTTAAATTACATTATATTGCATTACATTACATTGTATCATACTATATTCCATTACATTGCAGTACAGTCTAAAGTTTGGGATTATAAAATGATAAATGATAAATGATATTTGAAAAATGATAAAATCTTAACAGTTTTCTGGGACATTTCATTTTTTTTATAGAAACTCTACCTCTTCATTTCTTAAAAACCATTTACACATTTTTTCTTTTATGACTTTTGAAAGAATGATGCTGCTGCTTTGAAAATGGATAGCGGATAGCATGTCTTGATAGAGCATGCTCAATTTCAGTTTAATCTGGTAATTCCTTCATCGTTCTTGATAAGGAGTTTACGTCCTGCTTTTGTCCCTTTTATTGCACAGACCACAACTTTGTAAGATTAAGCATTAATTGAACAAACTCTTTATAATTCCGAGAGTCTTTTCTAAGTACTCACTTTTCCAGAGTGTATGCCCTCTTTTCAATATTTAGATGAATTGAGTTGTACATCATTTCAAAGCTTAAATTGTGTCCTATTAAATCTACCCTTAACTGCAAATTCATGCATGCCATGTCTGGCGACTTTTTGTTGATTTTGTGATGCAGGGTTTAGATAGTCAGTATTTTTAGTCAGGATGTCGTTACGAAAGCGAATACATTCTTCAATCCTTATCTCCAACCAATTTTAATTAAAAAAAGAAAGAAAATATAACACAAAAACACAAAAAGTGAGTAAATGACAATTTTCAATATTATATGTGTGACAAAAAGCATACTTTCGCATTTAAACTATGTCTAGATGTTGATTCCATTGAGATAGTTGGTCCCAGTTGTGTTTGTGTTTGTGAGTGTGCGTGTACATGTGTGCAAGTGTAATGATCTGTGTGCGGGTGATGGTTGTTATTCCTAAGATTCCTTAATCAGAAAGTAAAAAAGAAGATGCGTACTACCGAACCTTCGGAATTATGAAACTTATGCAGAAAAATGCGTGATGTTCCTAAACAACACGAGGCATGTAATCGTGAACATGAAAATAAATGAAATTGATTGGTAACAAGAATTATTGCTATAGGTTGTGATTTGTGACAACGCTATGTCTCTTGAGCACGTAAAGAAGCACGGAACAATAATAATAAAAAAAAAACATGCGCAAATACAAAACTATTATTACACGCATCTTTAAATTTAACTGCTGGAATGGGAGGTGGGGAGCGCTGAGGGAAAGGAGATTGGGCAAAAGTGATCTCATTACTTGGTAGCAAAGGAGGATTCCCCTTTGATGAAATTCTATGAAATGCTTCACATATTCGCTTGTAAAAGGAGGTCAACAGTACGTCACATATGCATCCTATCGACGGAAGTGGCTGAGGATTATTTTGGTCTATTCCCCATTCTGCCATTAACAGAGCTGTTTAGCAGGAAACTTTCATTGTCTTTCATCGCAGCGGAAAAAAGAACAATTTCCCTGTTTAAGCCATCCTTACAATGCATGACATACTCATGGGAAAGTACATACCATATTACGTGGGCTACATCCGACGGCGGAAGCGGCTCAGGTAATTTAGAAATGTTAAACATGCGACAGAATTTTTCTGATGTTACATTGTCAATATTTTTGTTGGTATATGGCTATTGTTCAAAATAGCAATTGATAAGAGAGACCACATACTTCGAAATTAAAGACAACAACAACAAATCAAGACAAAAGAAACCAAAATTCCAAACAATCAATCAAATCACATTATGATATAATATGATAATTAAGTAAGACGTAATCGAATTTAAAGGATTAACATAGTTCTCATATACGCCTGCAAAAACTGTTGCGTGTTGCTCTAAAATTGAGACATATGGATTCATAGGAATTTGTGAAATATTGAAAGGCTGTAACATCACGATTTCAGCTTGATGTTACAAGACACAAATGATGAATATTACTCCCAAACGTACTGCGGAAATATTGCCATTTGAGAGTATATCTATACCCGATCGTTGTTGCTATTTGAAGTATCATAATTACATCGATTACATTGTATCTGTCCGTAGCTGCAGTGTCCATCGGGCGAGATAAGAGCAAATTGCATGCAGCAGCAGTAGCTTATGAGCTACATGCGATTTACTAGGGCACGATTCGATCAACACGTACCGGAAACGTACTGCAAACCCCCTGCTGAACGGGGAGGGCGTTTCAGGAATGAATTTATTTAAATTTATATGAATTTATCTAAATCATTTTATTCTCAAAATACTCCAGTACGACTAATTATCTTGGGAAATTGCGTCAGCCAGAGAAATTTCTTGGAAGATCCTTTCGATATACTGGAATCATAGTCCAAATGGTGGAAGATGAATTCTGAGCTCTTGGAATAACTTTTCTTAGCTTTAAAGGGACGGGTCATACACCTGTCGCTATACACTTGCAATATTTCTTGTTAATTCCACTGCGATCTTTGATCGACGATAGTTTAAAGGTGCCACCAAGAAGACAAAATAATACATCTCTTTCTCGACCTTTTTTCTTTTGGTTTGGTCAGAGGAGGCGAGAAATCAATTTGTGAGGAATCTCTTCTTTTCAACATTTCTGGCCCGAGAAGGAGAGAAGTCGAGATATGATAAATATCTCGTCTAATCGACATCAAGGGTCCGAGAAGCCAAAAGGCAAGTTGCGAGATGACCTCTTCTTGACCGTTTAATCAGGGCAATTACCCCACGAGGGCAATTCCACCCCCCCCCCCCCCCCGGCTAAATACTGGTTAGTGATATTAGGTTAGAGTAAAGGATTAGGGTTTAGGGTTAGGTTTAGGGTTGGAGTTAGGGTTAGGTTTAGGATTCAGTTCAGGATTTGGATTAGGGTTAGGGTCAGAGGAAAGGTCCGGGGTAATTGCCCAGGGGGTAATTGCCCTAGACCCCTTCCTTATATCTCTTGTCGGAAAAAAAAAAGCGAGAAGTGAGATTTTGACATCTTGGAAGGCTTCCGTGGCAGTAGAACGTTGAATGATAGGAGCAGAGGCTGAAATGACGGTGCACCATGCATGTATTTTTTCTTGGGTGTGTATGTGACCCTGAAAAGGGCCTTATACCCACTCCCGGCGTTTCGGCAAGCATGGTTTTGCCGTTTTCAATCCTCCCGAAAGCCTCAAGAAAGAATACGTAGTGCACCATTACGCCTTAAATTCTACCACTCATACTTAAGATCTTGTCTTGTCGATATCTCTATGGTCGGCGAAAGCAAAAGGACCAGATATGAGGCACCGCCCTCTCGGCTATTCGGAGCAGGACGAGAAGCCGAGGAATCAGTTCATCTTCTCGGTGGCTTCCGTCACATTCTGATGCGATGACAACAATAAGGATTCTGAGTCTTTACTTTTGAAATGATGCAAACTTATATTGCTTCAGTTAATACTTTTTTTTTTTGCATACCTCTGAGAATTTCTGCCTCAATTAAATGGGTTTTCATTTATATGATTAATGACCGCCCACTGAGCTAAATCAGAAATTCATTTCCTCTGTCAGCAGCCATATAAAACACAGTAAAAGCCTCTATTCATGTATGCGTATGCATTTATCTGGTGTTTGCCTTTTTCCTGTTTAATAATCATGAGGTGTTCAAAGTTCAGCATGTGAACGTGAGAAATATTGTGTTAATTGTGTGGGTCACACGTCTATTGCTTGGGGTCCTTCTTATGATGCCTCGATGTGTAATATTCCACATCATGTTCCGCTGACGACTATAGCGCAGAATCGGCGGCGGAAGTTTTTACCAAATCGGAGATAAGATAGCAAGCATCATGACATTTAGATTGTTCACACGTTTATGTCTAAAAATGATATTCAGTTTTACAATATCAACTGAGAAGAAGAGGAAATCAACTTACAAATCTGTTATGAGAAACGAGACACGAGCCGCCATCAAACTCAAGCTTCAGCTCCTGCATTTTGTATGGATTAACTCGATTGCATAATTAATGACTTTCCAATTGTTTTTGTATGATTATAATTCACCTATATAATATTTCATTATTGGTACATTATGACTGTATTTCTATTCATCTTGTGTTGGATATGATATGTTATAGTACTGGAAAATTGCTTGTAATGTTGTATAATTTTGTGAAAAAATGCAGAAATAAATCAAATCAAATCAAATCAAATCAAAAGATAAAATAAAATTACATGCAAACTTTTCCTGTTGATTTCAAATTAAGAATAAAAGGAAGTCAAATGGGGACTACACAATCTTTTTGGGTTGACTTCGGGATGAGAAAAGGCGATTTAGGAGATCTCGTTTTCTTGACAATTAATCATCCATGGGGACAGGCTAGGGCGAGATATGAGCATGCAATATGGGTTCCATGACATTTCTCCTGCGGAAGTTATTGTTGCTCCCATGAAATATCTGCACGCTATAAGCTAAACATACATTCTACCCACAAACATAGCCCTAGCCCTAATCATAATCCTCACATCAAACTAAACCTAAAATCCTATCACAACCACAACCCTAAATCCTCGGAGATGATGAGAACTCAGCGATTGTTGCAGGAGCAAAATGTTGAGTCACCTGCGATATTAGATCACCTTCTCTGGTGAAAGCAAAAGAGAGATTTTGCGAGATCTCGTTGTCTCGACACCTTTGATCCACGAAGTTGAGCAGGCGGAATATGAGACCCTATGAGCAATGATAAGAGGTCGGGAAGACACGAACTAACATCACGCCTTTACAGAATTCTCGAAGTTATCTAGTCGTCTCGGTAACATAAGCTTTCGCACTGCAGACAATAACTGGCGGCGGATGTCTTTTGCAACTATTAAATAGTTACAAATTTTGTAACTGTATTTCTTCATTGCTTAAGTAAGCTCTGCCTCTTTATCTCCCACGCCACAATAGTATCATCCCAGGTATAAGCAAATTTTGTCACCTGTGTTTGTTCTCCTCAATACGCATGATTTACCAGTCAAGGAAAGAACAAAGGAACGAAACCCGGCCTTTGTAACGATGTCAAAAGAATGGAATGTGTGTGCGTGTGTGTGTGTGTGTGTGTGTGTGTGTGTGTGTGTGTGTGTGTGTGTTTGTTTGTTTGTTTAGTCAAGGTATCGATTCCTTTTGAATGAATTCAAAGCTGAGCCTTTCAAACGTGTTGTTTGATATCGTCTGAAATGAAGTACGCCTCTAAATCTGTAACAAAAGCGACAGGTTGAAAGACAGCCACACAATTACTGCATCCATGATTTGGTCAACATTTGATAATTGTTAACATCCAGTGTCAAATAAGAGGAATATACCTCAAGGAAATGTGTCATACCCTTTCATTCTTTCGTACGTGACATTCGCATTTAGTTTGAATCATTTTCACATACTCATAATGTGATATTCGCATATTTTCGAAGTTAACATTCATAACGGGCTGTAAGATTGGCTCAGTCGGTAGCGCGTCTGCCTCACGATCCTAAGGACCCGGGTTCGAACCCGAGTTTGGACTGAGCAATGTTGTGTGTTATCATACCAGTCCCACCTCCCTGATCATACCGTCCCCTCTATTAGCAAGAGGCAAAACACTCTGTCCTTCGGATAGGACATAAAAATGGAGGTCCCGTGTACGAGAGAGTCACAACTCATGCACGTAAAAGATCCCGCTTCATTCATTCATTGCAAAGAGCAGTGTGTTTAACCCGGTGAAGTGGTTCCACCTTACATCTAACTGGACCCCATGGAAGACCAGCTTCGTGTAGCTGAATATGGGCTATCCAGCCATCTTCTCAGATGGAAATGAACAAATAACTTAACTTAGCTTCAATTGGAGCAAATGAAAGAATTTATTATTCCTTCTATCGTTTCCCAACCGTCTGAACATCACTCTTTAATCATTCTTCTCTGCTTTAATTGCCATTTCACATTTTGTTCAAGTTGGCTTTAACAAATTAAAGCCTTAAATTAGTCTTAAAGAAAGAAAAAGAGAGGTATTATTGAGAAAAAAAAATGAGATCCATAATTTTCATTACTTCAAATATTTCACTTTTATATTGCAATAAAACAATTACTAGTACATCACTCGCAACTAATCTCCGCATTTCTAAATTGCAAAGTTGGTGATTTATTTATTTTTTTGATTATCACTTTCATTTCTATTATCAATATGATTATTGTTGCTTGCTCAGCTGTGGACGTTGACTTTATCACTTCACTATTTGCATATTCATATTGACTGTTCAGATCAACGGGAAAATTAGCAAAACTTTAACATTTCAACTTTTTTCTTTTGTATTAATTTGACTTTGATCAATGTCCATCGTTGTGCCATGCAGAAAATCTTACTCATTCTTTTCAGACTAACTTTTGACTGCACTGAGATTTTCCTAAATAGAAGACAGATGAACATAATGCCCTTTCTCCTTTGTCCCTGAGTCATTTTGATCAGTAGATAGCTTAATGTACATGGTCAAAGGGCATAATATACCATAAACCCTATAGCAGGAAGCATGTATATACCGATAAACTCCTACAGGGAAAGAAAAGTGGCTATGAGAGCTACAATGTTTGCAGTCATCATGTGTGCGTTTGAGCGTGTGTGTGTGCACAACCTTTCATGATGTAAAACGAGGACACACATACGAATTTTACATTTAAACCGAGGACACACAGAGAATTGAGGACGTCCTCGGTACGCAGACCACTCCAAAGAGTCTGCTTTTGCATGCTTTTGCATGTATAGGGGGGGTGTGTGTGTGTGTGTGTGTGTGTGTGTGTGTGTGTGTGTGTGTGTGTGTGTGTGACGCATAAAATCATACCAAATTGAATTCAATTGATTCAATTCAAAGTTTATTTCATTTTTCGACAAAACGTATACAGAATTCCCTTTTCTTTGGTAACATAGAATAAGGTTAACACAACATTATTGTATGACCGTGCAGCATAAAACAAACAAAAAGTCGCACGCACTGATTTTGTGTTAGGACTGAAAATGGGTCAACCAAGCCAATCTTGAGTTTTACATATTTTCTGAAAGAGCAAGTCTTCTTCTACATTATACTAAAATTTGGGATCATAAAATGAACAGGATTGAACTTGTGTTTTTAGCAGTTCTTCGTGAACACTTTTTGGTGAGATAGTGTGATTAGGTGTTTCTCACAGAGTCCTCTTAATTTCTTAAAAACCCTGTCCATAATCTTCACTTTCAACTCCAACAACTTTGGAAAGAATAATGCTACTGCCTTGAAAGTTTGCATAAATCATCTACAAAATGTGTTAATAAAGCATGCTCAATTTCATTTCAGTTTAATCTGATAATCCTTTCATTGTTGTTGCTCCCGGGGTTAACATCCTGTTTGTTTTGGGTTTTTTTTTTTTTCCATTCATCGCACAGCTGTAGCACAGCTTGGTAAGAATTAAGCGCTTGAATAGACCTTGTAATACAAAGCCTCTTTTCTCAGTTTACACTTTCCAGAGTGTGCGCTTTCTTTCCAATATTAGGATAGGTTAGGAGAGTCCATTTGAATTAAGTTACACATCATTTTAAAACTTAAAGTCTGCACTTTCAGAATCTGCCATTAACTAAAAATCGCTGTGTGGCGACTTTTTGTTGGTTTGTGATGCAGGGTGACATATAGACTGAAAAAGACTATGAATTGCATAAGTAGAATACTAAACGACGACAATCAATACTTATTCAAACCAAAAAGAGGAAAATACTATTGATGAGGAAAAAGTGAAAAAAAAAACTAATCCAAAACGAAAATATGAGAGGACTCCTTATCTGTTCGCTATGCAATGTAACACATGGGGGGGGGGGGGGGGGGGAGGAGAGGGGGGGGGGGGGGGAAATAGAAATCCCTGGCGTAATCAAGTGTTTTATAACATGTTACTGACACAATTTGAGACAGAAAAAAAAGTACTTTACAGAAGGAGTAAGAATTCAGAGAATGACTGGCATACGGTTGCATGGTGAGAGCCATGCATGTGTATTTAGAAACGGTAATATTTGCAGTTATCTTTCCGTGAGGTATACTATACCGTATACAAGAAGGCACTATATAGACGAGACCTAGAAGGCCTACCCTCCTTAGTGTTATATGGGTCATGTTCACAGATAATATATAGCCAGCAGAGATATCGCTGATCGCAGGATAACTTGAGTGCCACTATTTGAGTGCCACTATAAGAGCGTTGGTTATTTCGTTTCACTAGCACAGTAAAGCTCAGAGTACGGATGTGGACTTGATGGTGGGGGGGGGGGGGATGGGAAGATGAAGGTGAGTATTGGGTCATGGGATAAGACTGTGCCATTTCATCAAAGTACAATGGAGATGCCAGGTAACGGAATCTTGGTTTGTATGCAAATTAGAGAACCACCTAAAACGGGTTTACTACCTCTGGTAACGCAGAGATTTGTTTATTGACCGTGGTAGAATCCTATCATGCGGCACTGTCTTTCGAAAGTATCGCCAAAGTTAAATGCATATTCCTACGAATCAGTTTCTTTATGTAAATCAAACTAAACTTTTTCTTTAACATCGCATGCAATTCAGTCCTTAAAAGTTTTGTCGTGCTTGTCCGAGTGAAAAATTTATGTACTCTATTAATTTCATCAATCGTACAACAAATTTACCAACACTGTTCAGCAAAAAACATTTACCGACTTCAAACGAGAAAGTAGTTCGTTGTGTCTGTCGGTAAATAATTCCTGTTGCTGATGTCACGGTAATGATAGAACACAGTCTACATGCCACGACAATATTAGCTTATCAACAGAATAGCCAACTAACAGACAAATAACAACAATAAAGTATTCAAATTCGTGTAATTCTTCCGTCGAGATGTTTTCATTGCAACTGATTGACAAATTGCCCTACATCGACGCTTGTCAATCAGTTGCAAACAGTGAAGTATATAGTTGATAATTTCAGCAATAACGATTATGACAAAAATGATACGAGGTAGAAAGAAGTACTGAGGGAAGAAAAATAAGAAAAGTCTGAGTTCATGTCACTATAACAATAATTTTCCGCAGCCATGCCGATCAAGCAGGAACAGCACCCACAAGGTGAATTTATTGCCTCATTGTGTTGAGCTAGAAAGTTTGAATTTGTTTTCAAACGGATTCTTTAAGTAGGGAAGTGCATGCATTGTGCTGATGAAGAGTCCCATCCCCCATACACACACTCTCAAAGAAACATATAACAACAACAACAGCATAATTCAAAAGTAATACCAGTAATGTAGGAAACATAATCGTTTCTATTCATAACCTGCCTGTGTACCTCATTTTGTATAATGTTTTTTTTTTTTTATGGTGTACTTAATTCCCGACAAGAGGCAATAATGTTCTCTTATCTAGCCGTTATTGCCCGTGATGAAAAAGTGGACATAATTTTTAAAGCCCTCAGCACATACAGTCTCCGCGCCCGCTATAATTCTTGATTGCCAAACAAAAGTAAACACAAGTTTATACTCGTCATATAATGTCCTATTTATAAATATTTCAGTACAAGGTATAAAATACACGCCTGTAACTGTATATGGGCTCTACTGTGCAAAGTGCTTATCCACTCATTATCCAAGTTGACTATGGAGACATGAGTGTAAATTTCTAGCAATTGGAGCAATGGAAATTAAACAGTTATGAAATTTGAAAGTGTTCCATTAACTCCACAAATTAATCCACAATTAAAGGACAAGTTCACCTTCATTAACATAAGGATTGAGAGAATGTAGCAATATTAGTAGAATACATCATTGAAAGTTTGAGGAAAATCGGACAATCCGTTCAAAAGTTATGAATTTTTGAAGTTTTTGTGTAGTCACAGCTGGATGAGAAGACTACTGCAGTGTATGATGTCACATGCGTACAACAATATAAGGAAAATATAAAGAGAATTTCACAAAATTTCATCTTTTGAAAAAAGTACACATTCCCTTGACTCGTTACTGACATGTGTTATGGGTAATATTATTCCCATTGCCTTTGGAAAGAGGCAAGTCAAGTGCTCTTTTATTATGCGAAAAAAGTGACAATATGTTGAATTTTCTTTACATTTTCTTTATACTGTTGTACTCATATGACATCACGAGCCTTACGGTAGTCTCCTCATCCAGCGGTTCCAACACAAAAGTTTTAAAAATTCATAACTTTTGCATCGATTGTCCAATTTTCCTCAAACTTTCACTGATGTGTTCTACTAATATTGCTGCATTCTCTCAATCTTTATGTTTATGAAGGTGAACTTGTCCTTTAACTCCACACTCGAATTTAACAGTGTGAAGAGATTTCACACTGTGTTCACACTGTGGTTTCTCACACTGTGGGACACTGTGTTCTTTCCAGCAGGGTAGTTGCTCCATCATATGATTTTATTCTTTCTTTCAAGTCCAAAGCAGAGGTATGACTGTGAGTTGATTACACAATCAACTGTCGAATATGCATGAACGCTTGGCTGGGAACACGCCAAGGCTTTCTCGAAATAATTAGGTATTATGTTTAACTCTCAACGGTACATAACTTCATTATTCTCTGCCCGCTGCTGGTTAGTATGTTTGCCTTCACTCTGCCTTCGTATTGAGTCACCTCGAACACAAAGTGGAATATATTATTAGATATATAGGCCTACAAATGTATTTTAGTTAACCGTATGCAATGCGCGGTCTTTCAAAAGCCCCCGTACAATTCCAGTCGATTTGAAAGTGATACCTCAGTATGAGCACCCCACGTTGTTTGAAGAGGGATCGAGAGTAATCAAGATACATGTATGTATTACATCTATTCATTTAGTAATCATTCATCTATCGTACTAGGAATGATCGGGTTGAGTACAGACTAAAACAACGCATTCTGGTACGACTGTCTTACTAATGGTTGATTCTTACTTTTGTTACAGTTTGTTTAGTTGTTTGATCTATTGCTTTTGAGTGCCAACCACAATTTCAATACTGTCGCTTTTAGTAGAAAGTATGTCCTCACTTGTTTCATGGAACATTATAAAATGAAACATCACTCAAGATATAATGGTTCATCAAGAAAAGTCCTTCACCTTCTTATCAAATTGGAGCTATTTAAACATACGAAGAATCTGATTCGTAATAAACTTTGTGATCCTTTATCTAGAAGTGTCAATTTACTTTACCTGATGACTGATATGCATGTATTCATCTGTCTGTATATCTGTTTGTTCATGAAAACGGTATGGTGTATGCCAATTTTGAGTGCAGAGAGTTCGACATCCTTCGTATCCGTTTGACAGAACCACCACGTATCTCTCCACTAGAGTGGTTCAGGAGCGTTATTATTATCATTATTATTTGTATATATTGTGGAAAAGCGAACAATAGCTAATTCATGTGACCCTGCCTAAGACATTTCCAAACTAGGCTCATCAAATGGCTCACTGCTGCTCAGAAAAAAAATGCATCTTGACTGCAACGAAGGAACAAAACAAAACAAAGCGATGTGAGCAAGTATTATGTGTCCATAAAAGACAAATTGCTTGTAATTTGATGGGGAATAATAGTTAGGAATCTATCATCTCTTATGAACATGAGTCAGATAGAACTAAAAACAAACACGCGAATAGCGCAGCGTGTGTTTGGATGCATGCATAATGATACCATGTATAAACGCAGACAGCATGAAAAAAAAAAAAGAACCTGTGTGATAGGATACAGTGAAAAAAAAAAACCACACACACACACACTTGATCAAATGTAAAAAGCGTGTGGAGGTAAAGACTATCACAAACAATCGTAGTTCGCAGGGGCGAGCTGACAATCAGCTGACTCCAAGGTCAGTTAAGTGTAGTGCGCAGGCACAACATGCGGAACAGAAACCGGTGTCTACGTAGTCTAGCTTTTCAGAGTGTTTATTTTGAAAAGATGTTTGAGACCAATAGATAACGGATACAGAGCACGCCAATCTTAACAATGGAAGATTGCCCGCCCGCTTATTTATCGAAACCATACAGGAAGCACCAAATACTTTGAAAAATAACAATTACCAAACCGCGACGAATTTTGTTTGGTCCTAAATTAATGTTATGTCTTTGATCGAAGGCAAGTTTGTTTTTCTGCAACGACGCAAGCCCGAAGGTGCGTACTGCGTACAGTATCTCCCGTCCGCCCAATGCAATATGTAGCTGATATATCTCACCGCCAACAGTAGCATATGAATGTACCATTAGTTGCTTACGAACAGTGTGACTGCTCACTCGCTACTAGCTGTCATGCAGAACTAACAGTCATCCTAGAGCGAGTGAGAGACCGGTGTATAGGTCAAGAAAAACCTGAACTGTAAAATAATCTAACCAAGGAGGTATTCGCAATACCTCTTTGATTTAGCGACCATCGGACCTGGTTATTGTTCCGAGTGTGCCCACATTTCCTCCGTAGAGGGGATGACGAGCGAAGCGTAGGTACATGTATTACGAGTGTCCGACGGTTCACTCGGCGTTGAGCTCTCGCCGTATAGATTGTTGAGATGGGAGCCCAGTTGCCAGCTTGCTGACTCCAAGACGACTTAATTTATACTGCAATAAAACATCTACAACTAGGACCGACTGATACTGAACACCTATTAGCTCAGGTGCTATCGATTCCCTACGTTCTGCATTCACCAAACTGCAATCATCATGGGAGTCACCAAGCGAAAGCGATTTGAAATGCTGGCCGATGTAATAGAGCCCGAGAGGGGCCCACCCGGAGGTGAACAGCAAATCTCGACACAGAGGCCGGTTTTGCCCGGGATGAACGGAGTGGAAAACCCGTTATCGTCCGGAGCATCAACGTCGGCTTCGTCCACGACGTCATCGATGAATTCGTCGCTGTCATGTTTACAACGCCTATCGAGCGAAGTCCTGAATATCGATGCGTTGTCGGATGCGGAGTCAGAGTGGGAAGGAAATACAAGTAGCAGTGATGATATCGGTGATACCCCTGCATGCATCTCATCAGAGAGGAATGATTTCCCACCGCCACATTCTTGCCACATCGCCCCATCAGGTAAGGGAGACGTGGAAGAAGCAGCGTCGTACCACTACGCCGCCCTCACTCACACGACTTCCAGCCACCCATACTCCACCACATCCACCTCCTACTCATTAGGGGGTAAGTCTTCTTCTCCGGGCCCGGCAGAAAGACGTACGAACGTGCCGCTGAACTCCGCCAACACGACGTCTTCCGCCGGGACCACGAACGGCCGACGTGCCTCCCCGTCCTGCGCTCCCGCCGCCAAGTACCGCTGGAAGTGGACCCTACTGATCTGGTGTCACCTGAGCCAGATCCTGGCGGGAGGTCTGCTCAAGAGTCTGGCGGTCTTCTTGGACGACATCCTGCAGGAGTTTGATTCCAGCGTAGCATTCATGGGTTGGATGTTCTCCCTCGAAGCGTTCTTCTTCGGTGTCACATGTGAGTATGAACTGCGATAATTTTCCATTTACGTTGATATACCCCCAGCTTGTCCTGGCATATTCGTTAATACCCCCTTCACCTTCCTTCTCTTCCGAATTCACCTTCCTACTCTCACTATTATCATCTTCGTCATTTTTTTCTTGTTTTTCATTTACTTTATGTGCCTACATTTTTTACTCTTTATTTTCTCTACCCTTCGCCTCTTCTCGTCTCGTTAATTCTCATTCATGACCATTTTGAATCCCATCCTTAATCTTTTTGCGACATCCCATAAGGTTTTATTGATCACTGTGTTTGGATGTGAAATAATGATAATGATGATAATAAAGTCTTCTTTATCTATATAGCCCATTGAGTTTCGAGTGTTATCGCTGCTCTAGCAGAAGGCTCTTTCTTTATCAGCGTGAGCAGCACCCTGAAAGCATTGCCAGGTACCCTTTTATGTACTTGGGTCAAGAACAACGTGATGCGTAAATCCATGGGGCTAGCTCCATGGTAACACATCTTTTCAAATGACGTGGGCACTTAATGAGATTCGAACTCAGGACCTCCAATGGAAGTCAAGAGTCTCAAGAGCTATCCACTATGCCGCAGTGCCCCAACGTGCCTTTCGGGATATTTGTCATTATAGAGTATGAATCAAGCCATGGTGTCATACTATTTATAACCTGTAGTCAATTACATGTAGCTCCCTGAGCATCATCATCTGGGCCTACTTCAACTCTGTCTCAATAGCGCGCTCAGGATCAATAAACGTGGCACCAATTGCGAGGGTCCATTTACCAACCCATCAAGCAATTCTTGTAATTAAAGAACTCAAAGATCAAGTTGATTAGTCCGAGACAGATGAATGACCTGCGATTCAATTTAAGATTCTCACGGACTCGAACAAAAAAAAAAATAAGTTGCTTCCGAGTGTCAGTGTAATAATATGACGACGCTGTTCTCTCGTTACTGTATCTAGGAGTGTTTTATGAAGTGCAGTGGTCAGAACAATGATTACTAGCAGACATCCTAATTACTTCCAAACGGACATCATCAAAATTGGCCTATAAAGTCTGTTGAGAGTTTCCGTGGTAAATGAAGTGGAAACCATTTCATATTTAAGTCTACTGCGCTGCAAAGTTCAAGTAGGTAGTCAACTCAAAGGAAGAATCTGCCATTTGTTCGTAAAATCGTCACCGGGAGCGTGTCGATATTGACCGATTCGCTGGAACTCTTTCAATACGAGATGCAGTCGTAGTGTCGTGCACCACAACCTCAACAACTCATCTTACGAACAATTCTTTGTCTTGAGCAGATTTTAGTAGCGAAATGACATGCGTGACTGATAATGTATTCTTTCTCGATTGTTGATATCATTTTATAACAAATTTCGTTTCAACCTATGTATACATGCATGCCCTAAGTTCGTTGATTACCTTGAAGTTTCATCTTGAAGTTAACTGTTGTGTACTCAATAACATTTGCAATGTTCATATTGATATATTATGTTATTTTTCTGTGGAAGAGGAAAGAGAAAAGAAAATGAATTAAATTGCATCGAAATGAATTTGAAATAGTAATTGCCGGAGCTAAACGCATCTACGAAAATTTGAAACAATCGCGTGAGAAAGAGAGAGAAGAGAACAGCAACGACAAGTTTTCGCTTCCCACCTCACCTTCAGACAAACCTAGGTTAAGGTCAAACTAGACAATCGCTTTTCTTATGCTGATAAGATAAATGACATAGATATACCAGGCTATACCGCATGGGTTTGACACATTTTCCATTGAATCTTTGTCCTCAATTCAGTGACACGGTTTGTTAATTTGAATTTGTTATGAGGAAACAACACAATCTGGCTGTACATATATATTGGGATATGTACCATTATATACGGTAGCGTTTGTGAGCTGTACTAACGAATGGCAAAAAAAAAAATGTCCGTCTGTAATGAAGATCTCCACTGCTGACGGAAATCAAGAGTTGTAATCGGATCTTACCTGATAGGCCTATAGTGTTGGTAATATCGCGGAAGAGGGAGAGGGGGAGGGATTGTTGGAGATGTAAAAGTGAAATCGCAGTTATATTTGAAGGTTGGGGATGAAATGCGATTAGGATTCTTTGTTTTATACTTGTGTATAGATCGCATCGTACCAGTTGTGTAGGGTCTGATGATTTTGTTTTAATATTGTCATTATATCTATCATTATATACAACTCTCTGTGCAGTTAGACAAAACTGCATGATATAATAATATACATAATAAGCATAAGAACAAAGGCAATCCAAGTAAACGAAATTTCTATTAAGTTTGGACATGAAACAATGATGCTAATTGTGAAGTTTCACGTTTCTACTGAACGGTGATATTTGTAACATTTGAACTTCTTTTATATTCAACTATGACATTGGTGATACCATATATAGTGCAGTTTTCTCGGTGATCCGCGCAGATAATGAGAAGACTCTTTATGCAATATGAAAGAACATACAAGTCCAAAAGAAATTCAAAGTTTATTTGATGAAAATATTCTTTGAAATGGCTGAGATATCCAGGATATCGAAAAAAATAAAGCGATCCTATTATGACTACTTTATTCGACTTTTTTTTTCTGGATATCTCAGCCATTTGAAAATCGATATCATCCTTTTCAAATCAATGAAGTAGATCGATTGGATGCTGCTGATGTCACTGCCTCTTGAAATTATATGAAATTCTGTTAAAGGTTTGCTTTATGTCGAGATGATTTTGAGTTGAAATGTCTTTGAAAGGTTTTGAAATGAAAACATACATACAAAAGAGATCACACCGTGAAGAGAATGCATTCAAAAATATATAATCAATGTAAACGAAATTGGAAACCCAGTGGAAAAAATACGAAGATAGATTAAAAAAAAAGTGAGAGACGGTAATAAATTACATTGTTAAACAAGAAAATTCAATACGATCAGTTCGAATGATTCGCAAAGGGATTTTTCGACATAGCTCTTGAGAATGCACCAACTTAAGTTATTCATCTAGTTTCTGTAGTTAATGCATTCGATAATTTTGATGCTGAATATGATAAAGTGATATTTTCCAGATTATGATACATTGGCCAATGTAGATTAAGCGTATTATTTCCATATCATTTTCATTCATGTCAAATTCATAAATGATGAAGAAACTTACACCATTCTTTTTGATAACACTGCTCCCTTTGTATGTTTATAAGTCAAATGTGCACAAATTTCACACACACTTATACCTACGACGGAAAAAAAAATATGAATGTGGCACATAAAGGGTTACCTTAATTTTTAATATGAATTGTACTGTTGTTCCTAGACATTACAATCACGTGGGAATCACGTTTCTATAAGGTGATGAGAATTAGCAGTCACCTTTATTTCACTCCCATGAATGTCAAATCTATCGTTCGATAGACATGACAGAAGTCAAACATACCTCGCTATGTATATTTGAGAACTTAAATACAAAGCGCAAAGTTCAGGAGCAACGAACAGTCGATCATTGTCGGTTTTTATCTGTTTTTTTTTTCTGTTGCCACTGATAAAGGAGGAAAAGTACACTGTGAATCGCGATGTCATTGAGTAGATGAAGATGTGACATACATTATCAAGGGAAGTAGATCGTCGCAAACGTGGCATCAGCTCGGCTATCAGAGCATTGAAAGATTATTGGTACTCGGGGGTATTTCAATATTAGTTCACTTCGAATGAGCAACCTCGGTTGTTGTTGTTTTTTTTTTCTTTGTATACTGGTGTCGGAGATCTTATCCTGCTTAACCTAAATAAGCCTACTTAGACGAGAGTTAGTGGAAAATAGGTAGGCCCTATTCTTTGTCGTCGTGTCGTTTTTTGCTCGTCTTTTTTCCCCATTTATCTATACCAATAAAATGATACTCATTTGGCAGGTTGGATGAAAAATACCAATATGGTAAAAATGACAGCAGTCAAAAATGTTAGATATTGTTGCTTTGTTCAACATATAGTTTCTTGTTGAAGGGGTTGATATTTCTTAGCATTACTCCAGTGCGGAAATGTGATTTCCGTTTTGTTAATAATTTTGTAGAAAATACGGGTGCACGTCACGAGACCGACACCCACGAGTCATACAGCCCACAAGTTATACAGCTCACAAGTCATACAGCCCACGAGTCATACAGCTCACAAGTCATACAGCCCACCAGTTATACAGCCCACGAGTTCGACACTGAGTGAATAAAGCCCACGAGTTCGACATCAAGTAAAATAAGCCCAGGAGTTATAGGGCTCACGAGACCGACACTACGCACAAAAGGCTCACGAGACCGACAGTAAGCAAACAAAGCCCACGAGACCGACACTACACTTGAAAGGTCCACGAGACCGACGCTACGCATACAAGGCTCACGAGACCGACATTACGCAAAAGAGGTTCACGAGACCGACACTAAGCAAAGAAGGCCCACGAGACCGACAGGATGAACAGCGCCACCTATAGACCAATAAATTGTATAGGGTGTCCTGATACTTAGCATAGGAAGATATGAGAGATGGAAAAGAAGAGTTGCCATCTCCGGCAGGGTGTAACCCCATCAGTTGCCCCCCCCCCCCCCCCTGAAATGATCAGGATCTTTAATTGTGTTTGCATGGGTGTGTGTTTGTGAAACAAAATGAACAAAGTACAGTAAAAGTGTGTAACAGATCTTTCTACAATAAACCTGTAAGGGTGTTGATTTAGTATCAATAAAAAATAAAAATAACGTAATCGTCTATTAAGGTAGCGTAAGGGATTCGGAAAAAAATTAGATGCATCCATGAAAACAGCTATTGTATTTCACGAAAAATGTACTGTTTAGAGGAGAATAACAGAAGCCACAAATTGAGGTGAATCCCTGCGATATAAAACGTTTTAATCAGTAGCATTACATTACAGTTACAGAGAAAATTACAAATAGATCTTACTGCAAAACTTCCATGCAGGAGGGTAGAAAATCTAATATAGAATAAGTAACTAGTGAATAGGGAAAGAGAAGAGGTAAAAATTATATCCTGTCCATCTTCTAGCTAAAAACTGGGAAAGCCTATTAAAATAGCACGATGGCATTATCAAAACTTTAAAATTAATCCGTACATCGTTGTTGCCCTCTTTTTAATTCATTTGTGGGGGGGGGGGGTGTCTTTTTTTGGGGGGGGGGATGAAGAATACTAATTCTTCTATTTTTTTTTTTGGGGGGGGGAGGCATGAAGAATACAATTCTATTTTTCTACTTGATAACAATGTCGCTCCCACACTTGCCCCCCCCCCCCCCACCAGAAGTATGTAGAAATACATGTTTGATGTCGTTCATTAAAATTTACAAATTACAACCGCCAGTATCTTATTTTTCCGTTCATGGAACACCCTGTACAGGTAATTGACATGTAGATGGCGCTGTTTATCCTGTCGGTCTCGTGGGCCTTCTTTGCCTTCGGTCGGTCTCGTGAGCTTTCTTTGCTTAGTGTCGGTCTCGTGAGCCTTTTTAGCTTAGTGTCGGTCTCGTGGGCCTTTTCTGCCTACTGTCGGTCTCGTGGGCTTTCTTTGCTTAGTGTCGGTCTCATGAGCCTTTATTGCTTAGTGTCGGTCTCGTGGGCTATGTTTGCTTAGTGTCGGTCTCATGAGCCTTTTGTGCGTAGTGTCGAACTCATGGGCTGTATGACTCCTGAGCCGTATAACTCGTGGGCTGTATGACTCATGGACCTAATATTGATGTCGGTCTCGTGGACCGTATGACTCGTGGGTGTCGGTCTCGTGGGATGCCCCCGAAAATACACATGATAAAGGGCAATTCCACGATAAAGTGGACATGACCATCAAATTTTCAAAATAGTCAAATCTAATTCATTTTGGTATCAAATGAAAGCTTAAGGACTGAATTTTTCACATTTGACCATCTTGTTAAAAAATTACATCATTAACTAAATATGTGCATAAAATCAGCATAATTGAATTTGACATAATTATCTGAAAAATATAATAAAGTTGAATGAATGTAGCATGAGAAAATGAAAAAGGAGGTAAAAACTTTGCCTTTATTTTCAGAGTTTAAGGGTTGAACATCAGTACCAAATCATCAAAGTGCAAGATTTTCTATGTGTTAAGCTTCAGCGAACATCGCAAATACGATCATCAATAATGTCACGGTGTTACGGTAAAAACTGATGTTTTTAGTATTGTTTGAAAATTACAAACACAAAAGGGTTTATTTTGATAGCCTAAATCATGACCACATGTAGCTACCATATACAAGTACTAAAATGATGGTAACTTATTTTGTTAATTAATTAAAGCTTATTAAAATGTGTCACGGTGTTACAGTAACTGTAACACTGTGACTATAACACCGTGACTTGCATTGCAATAACACAGGACACATACCGGATTACACATGATAATTAACTGTTGAAGTGACCATCTGATTTCTCTGTCACATTTACTCAAAAGATAGAGGTTTTTCAGGATTGTTCATAACAGATGGGTCAAGCTATATCCACAAAGATTATCCCTTGTACTTGTTGCCAGCATCATGCAATTTTAACCCTTTCTGTGCCAAAAATCGAGAACTGTGTTTACAATGCAGTGGGGTTTGATATGCCAATCAACATTCAGAGCACATGGTGGGTTAAAATGGAAGCAGTCCACTCACAGTGTGCCACCTACCAGATTCATAACTATCCAGAGCAAACATTTCTGAAGGTTTTGAACTTTTAATTATGGTAAAGGCAACAGTTTCAGTTGAGTTGATACCCTTTGTTTAATATTTTTTTTTTATCATAATTGACCATTTTATCACATGGTTTGACTCTTCGTTTGTAGACTCAAATGTGTTCCTAACATGATAAACAATCTGAAATCTTGCTGCAGCTTCCCTGGTATCCTAAAGAATTACTTAGGGCATACTGAAGCTAGATTGATGAGTCCACCAAAAGTTAATCTCACTGGAATACTTCTTTCCTGTGCATGGTGCTGTGCACAATCTTACAATTTTCACCATTAAAAGAACCACACTCACTAGGATTTATGTATGAATGAGAATTTGCATTGTAATCATTTTTATGTACATGTTCATTTTCCAGTACATCATTGAAAAAGAAGAATAATTATGGTACATTTTGTACCACACAAATTGCTTGAATGATTCTTTTTATTGCTACTGAAATTGCTAAGTGGGTTCACCTGGCTTTGTGACCAAAGGTATTAAAATCAAAGTTTCAAATTTGTATGTCATCTTTAAATATACAAATTGGACTTTTAAAGAGTAGTTGTAAACCCTAAAAGTTCACTCAGAAATATTTAACAAGCTTTCAATGATGATAGAGTGAATTATGTCTCAAAACATAAAGTATATTTTACTGAAAGATACGTGTACAAACACGTAAATATGTATACGTGTACAAACGTATAGGACATGTCACGGCGTTACAGTGCAAAGTTTTTCTTTACTTTGTTGTTTTTGTTAATCTGTTATGATTTCAAGAATTTTCTGTTTTATCTGGAAGTGTTATACTGTGATGTCAAACATTCATCATGAATCATCATTTCATTCTACCTAATGGAGAAACACTATGAGCTGAAAGTAAGACAACAGGATTCTCCATAGGTTTTCTACACACATTTCAGAGGTCACGGTGTTACAGTCACGGTGTTACGGTGCACTTATTTAAAATCTATGTCATAGTTTTCCTGTTAATTGATAAAATTTTACTTCATTATTATCATTGAGTCTCTAGTACATCCAATGAACACATCCACTTATCAAAATGTTCATTAACTTCACAGAGTTTTGTCAGTAAACAAAGTGCACAAAAACCCATGTCCATTTTGCGTCACGGTGTTACAGTAGTAATTAGTCGTGCATAACTCATTTACCACAGCAGTTTTTCTTCCTTTCTTTTGTTTTCAAAATTGCTTATGACGATATGCATAGATACACAATAAAAAATTTTTCTCAAGTGTTACATTTTGATTATTACTTACATTTGATCAGTGAAATTATACTCAAAAGTGTCACGGTGTTATCGTGGAATTGCCCTAAATCTAATCTAGTCTGACATTACATGAGTCCTTTTGCTCTGTCTCTCTCTCGATCTATTTAAAAAGTCCAAATGTAAAAACAGATAATGGTATCCATTTCTATCAATTTGAGATATTGTAAATGTAATCTGCTGAAAAACAGGAGGATTATAATTAAAATATGTGTAGTAAATTTAATGATATCTTCGAAAATATTTCAGTTATATGTAAGGACTGATGTATCATTTGAAAGATTTTATTTTTCTCGATTCGATTGATATCTTACTTTGAAAATGGTGTTTATCCTTTTTTTCATTCAATTCTCTTCATATATTTATTTATCATTCGATTATATATATATATATATATATATATATATATATATATATATATGTATATATATATATATATATATATATATATTCACATATTTCTCTCTTTCTTTCATTGTGGAGATCTTGGTGCGTAAATGATTAATTGTTTCAATGGGGTTTATTCAATAGTTGTTTCAGAAAACATTGCATTGTATCTGTTACGCTCTGGTTATCTGAACTCACACCAAATCTAGTTATACCTGTATATCAATTCAAAGAAAAAGGAATATAATGGAAATGCTACTTTTTTATACACAAGCATTGTTACGTCAGGGGTGTGAGGTGCAATTACGAAACAAGAACGCACGAACTTGTTGATGGCTGCCATGCTTCAGACAGGTCCGTCACAAACCGCACAGGACCAACCTACTTATGCCATGTATTATATACCGTCCTGCAGGAAGGGAAAAACGGCCTTCCGATCCCTCCTGTCAATCCCATTGTTTCTGATTCCTCCTGTCCTTCCCATTGCTACCAAACGTTCCTATTTAGAATCATGAGTATGCCACATGTGCGTTTTGCATTAAGAGGTACTAGGTGTTACAAAAATAATTTCCCACTTTCGATCCTTAATACTTGTAGTTCAAAAATTATATTACATCAGATAACACTGTCATTGATATGAGCAATAGCTGAATAGTGTACAATTTTGTTGGAGATGATTTAAAAACGAAAGTATAAATCAGTTTTATTAAATTCAAGATTTATTTTTAAGTTAGGTTTCAGATAGAATGACCTCGTATGACCATCACCCTTTTTCTGTGTTCTTTTCAATGTCCCATTCCCCCTCATAAACTATTTCAAATTAATTTTGGATTGAAGATTCATACCACGTTCGAGTGCATACTTCCATGAATGGCAATTAAAATCAAATGCACCAACTGATGAGCATTTCATTACCAGCAATTAAAGAAAGTTATTAGATTCAGAGGTTGCACAATGCAGACTGAGAACAGTGATGTCTGACACACTCAAATGGTATAATCGTGTGCTAACTACCTGAGATGCTAATTGCAAATTGTCTTTGAATTCCGTTGTTAGAGAAGGACGTTTTATAGATTTCTTCGCATTAATATCAACTTGCAAACGATGATTATAATTCTCATGACACTGCAACCGGTAACAATGTTAGTACTGCTGAATTATACTGGCATTAAAGGGATGGTATAGTGTTGTTTGAGGTGACCATTCAGCTTTTAACTTTGTGCGAAATACCTGGAAACCACTTTATGATATTTAAAAAAAACAACATACAATCCCAAGAGGAATTCAAAGTTTACTTGGTGAAAATTGATTTTGTTAATGGCCGAGATATCCAAAAATAAGGTAAAACACGGCGATCGTAATAAAAGGTGGGTCCCACCATTTGTTATGATTGTTTTAATCTGGATATCTCAGCCATTTCAAAAGTAATTTTCATCAAATAAAATTTGAATTCCTCTTAGAATTGTTATTCTCTTTAACATTTTATAGGAGGTTTTATTTTATAAGAGTATATCGACGCTATAAACTGTTCGTCATTGGAACGTCGTTTTTCTAGAGACATATTTTGTGGATGAGCTTATAAAATCTGATGAGGCGTAGGCATTGTTTTGAAAAAAAAAGAAGAGCAAAATAAAAAGAAAAACTTCAGCTTGAAATCTCATCTGTATGTTCATTTCAATGCTTTCATTTTATAAACTAACTTTATTTCCATCTATATTTTCACCCTCGAATGTTTTGTTTACAGGGATTGCTCTTCACCCAAATTTTCGTCAACCCCTTTATCCATCAGGAGAAGAGTGAACAGGTGTTTTTGTAACGATCCAAAAAGTGGATTATTTCCCCATGTCCTCATGGCAAATCATGTGCGATTCCCACTTGTGTCTGTTCTGGGAGAGAGATATCCGGGACCGTCCATTGTGTTCTGTTGGTCTAATTTGTTCGATCCTTTGTTGTGTTTCTTATGTTCTTGATACCTGGGGATTAAAAACTATGTCTTCATACATGATGTTATCAAGTGCCCTTATTATGATAGGACAATAGTAGGCCTATTCACTTAAAGCCTCTATAGTCAGTTTGCTGAGTTTGGGCTGAACATCTGTGTCATTCACGGTCTGGTCACCGGCTGTCTTCTGTTGGTGTTATGGTGCACCCCTCCATTACGTAATGTTTGTCTGCCTGTTGTTCGTTTGTTTGCTTCTATTTTTGTCATTTGTGGTGTTCAGTCAATACGTCGCGAGGTCAGTTCTTATTTTGGGAAAAGAGAATAGAGCAAGTGACCCAGATGCTATTACTATCATTTCCCATCAAAATGTTTTCACATTTGCATATAAAACATCATACATTTTTGATGTCAGTATAACTTCAGTGAGGAAAATAATCTTTTTTAGATCGTTTTATAAAAAAATGGTTTACTGTTACTGTTCCCGGTTCTCATGATGAATTATGAGGTCGTTTTTTATGTTTATAACAATGACATTTTTATGTCAGGAAAACTCAACTGAGGAAAATAATCGTTTTTTAGATCGCTATGTCAAATGATTTACTGTTTACTGTTTCCAGATCTCATGATGACTTTATATAGGGGTCGAAGAAAATTAGATTCAGTGCAATTCCCATCAACGAAACATTCGAAAATGAAAATAGTTTATAGATGAAAGCATTGAAAGGAACATTCCGATGAGATTTCACAAGAAGTGTACCCACAACGGGGAGGCTACATATATTTGGAGTTTTTTAAAGTTTTGTTTTGTTTTGTTTTGTTTTGTTTTGTTTTTTAAACAGACATACCGCTGACAGTCAAAACTTTCATATTGGTTTGCATATGAAACGACATATATCCGTTTATTATGCCAATATAATTCAGCGGCAACAGCATATTGTTCCTCTTCGAAAGTATTTAGTTCAAATCCGGTTCTGTTGTTGTATATATGGGACTTGAGAAGTTACAGTTTCTTCTGGGAAGTTGTTCCAGTGGGGGATTGCGTCTGGGAAGAATGAGTTTCCTAGGTGGCTTGTGGATATTACAGCGTCATACCATGGAGCTATGTACTACACACGCCATGGTCACACTGTTCATCATGGGAACATACTTCGTAGTCTATAGTTACTTTTTTGGAGCATGGAGATACAAAAATTCTTTGTACCTCCATGTTTGGAGACATGGATCTATAGTTCCATGGTCTATAAGTTCAGTTCTCCATGGGTGAGGTTATAAATGCTGATGAGGTGTTGTTTCGAAAAAAAAAAAAGAGCAAAATATGAAAACTTCAAATGTTTGCAGTTGCCCCGATGTGTGTGCTCTTCTTGCGAAATCCCGTCTGTAAGTTCATTTCAGTGCTTTCAGTTCTAAACTACATGTAGATTTATCTGCATCAATATTTTCACTCTCGAATGTTTTGATGACGGAAGTTGCTCTTTACCCAAATTTCCGTCAACCCCGTAATCCGTCAGAAGAGTGAACTGGTTTTACACTTTTATAACTGTCTAAAAGCGGATTATTTTCCCGTGTCCTCACGGCAAATCATCCGTGATTACATTTTGTGTTTGTTCTGGTTTAGAAATATCTGGGGTCAGCCTTTGTGTTTTATTCGTCTAATTTGTGCGACCTTTTGTTGTTTTCACACACTCTCTCTTCTACTCACAAACAGGCATTTCTAACCTGTGGATTAAACATTGTGTCTTTAATTACATGATGTAATGGTGCCCTTGTTATGATATGCTAGTATTCCCTTGCAACAGCATTGTTCCCTTTCGAATGTATTTAGTTCAAATTCGGGTTTTTGTTTTATTTGTTCGTTTGTTTTTCTGTTTTTTTGGGTTTTTTTTAAGTTACTCCGTATGTTATCATCTAGCATCATCCATTCCCATCCCTCTGCACATCAGTTATTTCTGGCTGTTGTATGGTATATAGTTAAGTATGCACTATCAACAATGTGTGCTAATTGAATGCTGAAGACTTGCATTGCAGGGGAGAGAGTTTTTTTTTTTTTTTTTTTTTTTTAAGTGATGACATCATCATTATTATAAAATTTATGCTCTTCCAAAAGGCGTGCTTCCGGTGACGCGTGAAACTGTTGAGGTCCCAAAACTTTCCGATTTCATGTCAGACGTATTCCTCAAAGCATGTGTGAATGAGCTCGCGCATTCATGAAGTTGATTTAAGTTGCATTATTATGGTGTGGAATTTACACGTCAAGGCTACTGAAGCCTTTGTGTACCAATGAGTAAAATGTGCGAAAATTTCACGCACACCTATGGACAGGCATAATGTGGGAGGCAGAGGGTTAAACTCCTATACGGTCCATTCTCTGTGAAAGACAAACAAAAACCTAGTAAGTAGAACAAGGAAAAGAAAAACTGTCAAAACGTATTGTGTGGAGTCCACTAAGCCTTGATTGGTGAGGAAGCCGTTTGATAGATGCATTGTTCTTGGTCGGGATTCCTTCCCCTTTAATAGTAAATAATAGCGCGCGCACTTATCAGTCTTGTATAATAAATTACGTAAGCCAATAAATTAGGTCACGGGGATTAAAGAATCAAGTGACGTTTCTTTTTCGAGGAGGACACTCGCTCCTCGTTCAAGTTGATATGAATACAAACAAGTCTAACAGGTCAGAGGTCATTGATTTCCACAAATGAATTTGAAAAAACCGAATACTTTCGTCATGGTTTGACGATTGACGCGGCGCATGATAACAATCAATTTCGACAGAACGATTTGCGATTATTGATTTCTCAGTTCTCGTATATTCATACACAAGACAAACACAATTGAAAACAGGGACAGATTCTAAAAAGTATTCTTTGCTGACTTTTGATAGCGCTGTGATCTGCTGTGTTGGGGGTGGTGGGAGGAACACAACTCAGAATGCTTTGTGACGAACAGATCCTTCGACCCAGTGCGATCATGCGACGCACCTTGTTTTGTCGCGTTCAGCTGTAGTGATATGCAAGTCGGTTGCATGCACGCGTGAATTGTTGTGACTGAATTAGTCTGGCTTCTTTCCTGTGCAACAGAGAATCCATGGATGCCAGCATTCGAATACAACATAATCACCTTCATCTCTCCTATTTCCAGTACAGGTACTAAAGCAAAGACAGATCTATGGTTTTGCTATGCGCTGTTCAAAGAGCGTTTCCTGAACTTCACACACATCACTGTACAAATTAAAGAGCTTTTCAGCTCACTGCTGATTCCTACAGTTGACTACAATGATCCCAATTACGCTGCCAGCCGCTCTCTTTCCGCAGAAACCTCGCCCTCATTATCAATATCATTATCAGTCTTGAAGAATCTGCCATTAACCGCACTACGACAGCACGAACAATGGTATAAAACAAAAATGAGTACAATTATGCTTGTCCCGTACCAAATGTCCTTACGTGTACATAACACTGGATGAAAATCACGAGGACCTATCCATTGGCCAGAACTTTTAGATTTGTTTTTGTGTTTGTTTTTCCAGTTTTGATCAGTGCGACACCTATTGTGATGTTAATAGATGTTGCGTGTTTACCCTTGAAATTTGTTCCATGCCGAGTTCCATAATGACTTATGGACGAAGAAAGAGGTGTAAGAGAAACACGTTATAGGACATCATTTCGTTACGCCGTTCCACGTTGTCGATATACTGTATAACGTTATTTAACCCCGCTCTGACCTAAAGATGGGCGAGTAAAAAAAAAAAAACCACAATGCAAAACGAAAAAAAAAAAAAAAAAAACATAACTGCGAGAGAACCTGATGGTAATAATACATTTCTAACTGGCTTCAATGAATGGTTCACTATTGGACCAAAAATAGAAAAGCGATAATTCGTTCTGACTGGAAAAGAAGGTAAGGTATGGAACTTTACTATGAACCTCGTGTCTGCATGAGATATCACCCCGCTTGAACATTGAATACAGTGATATGTCCGAAATCACTTCATTGTGGAATCATGCAAAAACTTATTCTTCCCGAATGCTCATTGGCGTTTGTCCCATTTCAAAAGCACATCCGATGATTTAGCTTGTTGTCAGTTTTGAGTGGAGAGTTCCTCATGTATTTCATATTTTGAATGAAAATACTCATTTCTTGGACTCGTTATCGACATGTATTGATAGTACCAATACTAGCCAGTGTCATCTTACGTAGGTTTAAGTCAAGTGCTCTTTCAGAGGGATGCTAGAAAACATGAAAATGTGCTGACTTTTCTTTTTTTTTCTGTACTTATTCGTCCTACTGTGACGTAACAAATTATAGTCTTGTTATCCACCGATGATGGCAACACACGGAATTGACCGAAGTTTGTAATTATAAACGGATTGTCCAATTTTCAACAAACTTCAATTATTTGTAATATTTCTGCATCAACTAACCCCGCATAAGTATTTCAGCATATTCTCCTTCAAAGGCGCCGATGTACACCGCCTAGTATCTGAATAATGTGGGTGCTCCACTTCTTGCGGCGAGATTTTCTGCTAGTCCTCGCAGCTACCAGTTCTCGCCTCCGAGGGTCTGTGAAAGAAGACTAATCGTTACCGCGGTCACGTGTACTGTCAGCTGTCTTTTGCCAGCCTGCGCGAATACTCGTAGATTGGAGTAAAATGCCTTTCCCCGCGGCCGATTGTATGTATGCGCTTTGTCCTTGATTTGGTCTGTTTTATTTTGTTTTCGTTTTCTTTTTCTCTGATTCTGACGATTGCCTGGTCCTTGTTTGAACCGAAACTACAAAGATAACGATTGGTAGTCGCTCTCGACCCACTTCGTAAGAACGAAAAAAAAAAAGACTGAAAGGACGAAGAAGAAGAAGAAGAAGAAGAAGAAGAAGAAGAAGAAGAAGGAGGAGGAGGAAAAGAAGAATAGAAAGAAGAGTGACAGCGAGAACATAATAACTACAGGAAAAAAATTAAGAAAAATTAGCAGTTGTGACTAAAGGGGAGAGAAAAAAAAATGTGTCGTAGACTGAAAATGTAACCGCCGTAACGAACCTTCTTCCGCTCGATTATATAGACTGAGCGGGGGAAATGCCTACTGAAAAAGAAACAAAAAACAAAACAGAACAAAACAAAAACCCTTGCACGCACGATCAAAAACCAGCGATCCAGCCTTTTTGGTTTCTATACAGACGAGGGTATGACTAATGAGAGTGTGTAGTACTACAACTTGGTAGTAGTTCCATGTCCGTACCAAGAAGGTATTATAATTGATAATACAATGTTTGTTTGTATGTTTGTTTGTTTGTTTGTTTGTTTGTTTGTTTGTTCATTTTCCATTTGTGAAGATGGCTGGATAGCCCATATTCAGCTATGTTAAGCTGGTCTTCCATGGGGTCCAGTTGGATGTGAGGTGGGAACACTTCACCGGGTTAAACACCCTGCTCTTTGCGATGAATGAATGAAGCGGGTTCTTTTACGTGCATGAGTTGTTACTCTCTCATACACGGGACCTGCATTTTATGTCCTATCGGCGGGACAGAGTGTTTCGCCTCTTGCTAGAGGGGACGGCATGCTTACACACAACATTGCTCAGTCCAGACTCGGGTTCGAACCCGGGCCGCGTGATCGTGAGGCAGACGCGCTACCGACTGAGCTAACTCACCGCCAGTTCGTCCAGTTTGTTGCAATGTGGAGCCTCCAAGTTCTGATCCTAAAACTGTGGTTTCTTTACATCTTTCTCTTCTTCTTCTCGGGTTTACTCTTCTGTCTGACAGTGTCAGTCATTCTACAGTAAAATTGACGAAGGTGCATATCGTTGTATAATTACTTTTATGACTTTCATCATTATTGTCATGATTATGATGATGACGTTGATGACTGTCATTAATATCATTATCATTAATATTATTAGTAGTAGTAATAGTAGTAGTAGTAGTAGTAGTAGTAGTAGTAGGTAGTAGTAGTAGTAGTAGTAGTAGTAGTGATAGTAGTAGTAGTGGTATTATCATTATTATTTTTATTATCATCATCATCATCATTACTATTACTGTTGTTGTTGTTGCTTTTGTCGTCGTCGTCGTCGTCCCCATCGACGTCTCTTTCGTAGAGCACTGTGGAATCCCGACACTTCCCAACCTATCATCAGTCCGTCAATGCGCCCATGGCCAGTCGAACTGAACGTATTTAACAATGAAGGGAGATCGAAGGGAAAGGGGAAAAAAAATCAAGATTTGATGTAAGAATAAAATCGGAAGGAGACGAAGAAAAGGAGAAAATAATACCAAAAAGACAGAAGAAAGACATTTGCCATGATTTCTTAGCTGCCCATCAAGACTGCGTGGGCAATTTGTACCCAAACTTTTGATGACGAGACCAGATAAAGACTTTTTTTTTTTTTAACTTGTCTTAACCTGAGACGGCGTGATAACATCGCCTTTAACTACTGTCTGCCCCTCAAATGACCCCTATACCCAATCCCCGAGGCCCAACGAAAGGCTCACCTTCCTTTATCGTATTACACAAAAAGTCAACTACAGTAGGACCTCAATTATGATAATGGCCACGTCGGGACTGGCCGGCGTCCGGATAATCGATTTGGCCAGGATAAGAGGTATGCTGACATGCAACAATCATGCTAGGGGTATACACATGTGTATCAGTCACTATATATGCCTACTATTGTAATTATCTGCACTGCATTGCCATGTTTCATAGGTTCTAATATTTGAGTATACATTTGTCATGTATTTTATTTCTTTATTGATATTAACCAACAATGAGCTCGATATTGCGACTCGTCGAATACTGCCGCTGCATTGTACCGAAACTACTCCGTGCCATCAGTGACAAGCGCGGCTCCAGATCGTCTGCTGCGATGTTTTGAATATGTCCCGTCGGCGCCGCGTCCAGTCGTGTAATCGCACGATAATGGTTGAACGTGTGTTTGTTCATAGAAAGACTTGGCACTGAAAATAGATGGAAACATTAAAATAATGTCAGCCAGCCGATGTTCGGATAACAGAGAATCCGAATAATCGAGGTCGTACTGTACTGGATTTGAGGGGAGATGTGTGTCACTCATTATCGTGTCAGCGAGGAGGTGTCCTTGGTCTCAGACTTCCGACAAAGAGACCCGCGGGTTCACCCAATCTAACGAGACTGTCACGTGTACTACCATGCTGTCCCTCTACAGACAGGTAACAGAGCACTGACTAGTCTCCCGTCCTCGAGCTACATAACCTGTCGGGATAGGAAATGAGACGAATGTTTTCTGTGCTAACAAGAGGCACGGCCTTTGCACACGTTATCAACCATCTTGTGCGGAGCTAAAGAGCAAGGTGTTTAGTAACTCCATGATGCAAACACTCCCAGTGCACTGGACGGGGACGCGGCGCGACAGCTGCCAGAGTGCGAGCCCTCGATGGAGCGACTCACACACGCACCTGAAAACGTGCGCCCTGTATACTCTAGTACTTGAACTCTGTTTTTGGCCCAGCAGATGTTAGTAAAATCATGGACCGTAGGTCCATGGTAAAATGGTATGAAGCAGCGTAGCAGCAGGGTGTCCTGATAGCAGGAATGGGAAGTGGGGTGCTTTGTAGGCTGCAGCCCTGCCCCGCACCGTGGGCTAACAGATTAGAACAAAAAAGGACAAGATCAAGATTTTTGATGGCTTAGCCCCGAGATTCTTACCACCGGGAGTGTTGGGGTAGGGGTGGGGGGGGGGGTGGGGTGGGGAGAGAATTAACCCTTCACCAAACCAACTTGAGCACTACCCCCTCCCTACACGCATATCCCCCAAAAGTAACACACACAAAAAAAAAACAAGCAAACAAACAGGACGGTATCAACCAGACACTTGGTACTAAATGAATGAATGAATGAATGAATGAATGAATGAATGAATGAGAGGAATAAACGGGAGGGGATTAAAAAAAATGGCATCAATTACTGACTCATTGATGTTAATTTCCATGATTAACCTGCAGGTCCATTTGCATCCCTGGCCACGAAGAAGCTGGGTCCCCGCTGTGTGATGATGGCCGGAGGGGTCGTTAACTCCGTGGGAATAATCGTAGCGTTCCTAGCAACCAACGTCGTCATGGTTGGGGCCGGCATTTCCGTTATAGCAGGTATCACGATAAATCGTCCTCCCTATTCAATTTGGGACCTGTTTCATAAAGAGTTGCGATTGATCTATAATGTTCAATTTATTGAGCGTGACTTGTTGAAACGAGTGTGAGTTCATATTACTGAGCGTAAGTCCTGTTTCATGAAGACACGTTTGATTTCAAAAAAAAAAAAATCATCTTTCAATAGATTGAGCTTTACTTGCGATCAATCGCAATGTTGTTTATAAACGCAATTTGCGATTGATTGCAACTTTATACGCTCAATCTTTATGAAACAGGCCCCTGTGATGTGTTTCTTGTCAGTAAGAGAATTCAATACCCACGGCCGTATTTTCTCACACTGTACATTACAAAATATTACATGTAAAATATGTTTGTTTGTAGGATAGGGGTAATTACTGTTGACTAGAACACGAATGTGATACATTGTAACAAAGCGCATGTTTGTTTTGTTTTTTTTAAACAATGAGACGTCTGAAATGTCCCCTTTATCAAATAAGGAAGTTCAAAGTTTATCCACAGTGATTCTGGTGATCCTGAGGTTAGAACGCGCCTATTGCGATGTCGTCGTTTGTATTAAATTGACTTCCTGTCATCTGTATTTGAAATAATCTATGTGATAATATGGGAAATGAAATTTTGTCTTGAATTGAGTTAAAACTTCGCCTAGTTTTATTTCTATTTTGAAACGCCAAAGCAAGTAATACTCAGCAACTTTTTTTGCCTGATGGTTTTCGTACCATTGATTTGTTCGCGCCCATGTGCACACAATTGTTGTTACATAGCCTGTTTCTGTGCAATATGATAAGGTGGATATGAAATTACGCACAATATGCTGAGATAAATAATAAGCTGAGGTAAAATGCATTCTAATGCACAAATCAATAGCACGAAAACCATCCGTCAAAAAGTTGCCGAGTGTTACTTGCTTTGGCGTTTCAATAGAAATAAAACTAGGCGAGATAAGACAATTGTAAGTCATTATCATATTTCGTGGTATATCTGACACTTCGTGACAATGCATTACCTTCCTCCTGTTAAAGAGGGGAGGACACCACAAACCATGATAAAGAACGAATGAACAGAAAAACAAACAAAGAAACTAACACACAAACAAATAACACTTCTATCTAGTCTGCAAGACTTAGTGAGCACTCAATGCAGAGAAATTGGTAAATCATTAATTTTGTCTAGATCAACCAGCGTTCCAGGGGTAGATGACGCAAATGAATGATATAGATAACGGCTCTGCCTAATAGCCACTTCTAACGCCACCTGGATGTACTCAGTACATCCCCACGTGAACCTAAGTATTGCTCCTATTTTGCAATTTTCAGTTCTTGTCACTGTCACGTAGATAGAATTCTTGTGTTTGCCGTAGCTATTCGCGTTGAAATCTTATTTCACATTCGCCCGGTGCGCTTGAGTGTTTATGGCCAATCGCTTGACGTTTTGTTTCTTGAGATGTGATAACAGCTGTTCATTTTTTCTTGGACAAAGATTATTTCTGCCCTCATGGTGTAGTGAGGTTATAGTTGTATTGCTGACTAACTGAATGGATATGGAATATAATTATATATATATATATATATACTTAATTTTTTTAAGAGCACTATTTCATAGTTATATCTTACAAACTATAGATTATCCACTGTTTCGAGGAACTTGTTGAATTATGAAATCCTCGCGTTGCGGGAAATATTCCTATTCGTGCCAAATTGGAATCCATAATTGCAACTATAGCCTCCTAGTACATGGTACATTTTTGTGCTATTTAATCACAATTGGTCACTAATGCTTTTGTTGTTGTTGTTGTTGGTGGTGGTGGTGTTGTTGGGTTTGTGTGTGTGTGTGTGTGTGTGTGCGTGTTTTGATGTTGTGGCCTCGCCTTTTTTTTTCTCTGTGGAATATTGTTCTATTCTTTTCTGTTGAGTATGTACGACAAAAAAGTATTTCAATTTTGTTCCATAATTTGGACTCATCCAACACCAGAGGAAAAGTATCTTGCCACTTAGCGATACGGGCTGTATTCGAAAAGTAATAATTATGTTATGATTTGTGTACAAATCAAATTATGAATTTCTCCCATGTGACATTGAAGCGCCCTTTGTATTACGGCTGATATATCATGTAGAACATCGGCAAGCCATAATATAACTAACTTTTTTTTCACTTCAATGAATGCCAATCGAATGAATTTTTACTTGAATAAATTCAAATTGAATGGATTCTTTGAAGTGATGCCCGTATGCAGCTTTAACAGTTTTAGTAATTTACAGCTGAAGCTGAAACGGTAACAACACCCACATTTGCTGAGACAGAAACACTACAACTGACAAAGACTAACTGACGTTTTCTTCTGTCAGTAAATTCGCCTGTCTCTAAATCGTGTTGATCATCCTTTCAACCTCACTTCATTTGTTTAATTACATATCCACATTGTAGAAGTCACCGCACTGACTCACGCGTTTGATTTCGAAATTTGTTTGTTTTGTGAGAAACAGTACAGAATTGTACTTCTATGATCATCGTAACTTAAATGCATCATTCAATGTTATCGCTGCTAATTCTTGGTTCCAGGTATAGGATCTTCCCTCATTTACGTGGCTGCGCTTGTCACTGTTCGACGCCACTTCTCCACGCATTACGCGCTAGCCAATGGGATAACGCTATCTGGAGTGTCTGTGGCCGTATTCATCTTTCCACCAATCATACGCGTCCTTATAAATCACTTTGGATGGCGGGGAGCCCTGTTCATTATATCAGCAATCTCACTCAACGCCGTCGTGACGGGGGCTCTCATGAGAGGCGGGAGCAAGCCGCGAAACACGACGAAGCCGGTGAACCTCGAAGATGCAAAGCCGCAACTTCCCGCGAATTTTTCCGCCCCTATGTCGTCGAAGCAGCTGAGTTCATGTCCAGACGAGAAAGCAAAAACTGATTGCCATTCTTGCAAAGAACATTGTTTGTCTACAAAATTCGAGTGTTCATCTTCCAGGAGAGATCCGAGCTGCAATGACTCTAAGTGCACCGAAGAATATGCTTTTCCTTGCGATTCTCGAAACGGCGGCAAAATGCCGCTTCAGAGCGTATACACCAACGGCACTATCGTCGTCAAACCCCTTCAGAGTACCCTCGTTGTTAGTGGTGGGATGCCGCGTCGGCTGAGTATCAGGGAAAATTATGCCATGCACCTGACCGAGAACGTCACCCACGGTCTCCTCTGCGTGGTCGTCATGTTGTGGTCTGCCTCAAACACCGCGGTGATGAAGTACCTGGTCGCCGCCGGCGTCGAGCGGGGTATGTCGTCCATCCAGGGCGCGGTGCTACTGTCGTCAACGGGCGTCGCTTCCTGCGCCACCCTCTTCGGCCACGGCATATTCATCTCGCGGGGCTGGATGACGCCGCTGACGCTCTACCTGGTCATGTTCGTCGTCATGGCCGTCGCCGAGTTCAGTCTGGCGCTCTTCCAACGCTACATCACGGGCATCGTGTCGGCGGCTGTCTTCGGGTTGGGCACAGGTGCAATCACATCCCTCAACTTGGTAGTGCAGCGCTCTCTAGATGGGCGTGCCGGTGTCCAGGCGACCGGCTGGCTTATCTTCGTTGAGGGCGTGGCTGGTGCTCTTGGGGGTTACTGCATGGGTAGGCATCTCCGTCTGACCCCTCTAACCTACTTAATAACTCAAAACAATCGTTACTCATAATAATCAGGTATGAGAAGAGAGAGCAACACCATTGATCATAATTTACAAATCATAGGTTAATTTACTTATTTTGCAAAATCAAATTGTTCTGAGTGTAAGTAATGCTAAAATCTCCAAACAGGCATGATAATTGATCTTTGGTGATTATATCACAGGTTTATGAGTTCTTTGCAAAGACAAGAATGCCCTTGTATTACGGGTTATTTATTCAGGCGATTCACACTAATGTATTATCTAATTCCTTCCGCTCACTTCACACTATTAATGCAACGGCTGTATCAATTTAAGTGAAGTGGATTAAAAATTTGTCAGAATTTGATTATGCTTGCCACAGACTCGGAAAAGAAATACATGTACTAGTCGTTTATTTTCCATGTCACTTTCGAAGAAAAAGTTTAGGATATCATGTGGTTGAGTTGAGTTTATATCATGTTCCGAACTAGTCCCGTCCATGATCAGTCTAATTTGTGAATTTATCGTCCCTCGTTATTTTGTTCTCAGGGGCTATACGCGACGTCTCCGGAAGTTACAAGATGTCTTTCACGGCCTGTGGGGTCCTGACGTCAGCAGCGGCTTGTCTGGTCATCCTGATCGCCGTCATCCGGCGAATGATTGGCGTCCGTCAGAGAAGGAGCCCCTGTCAATCTGCAAGCATTTGACGGGGCCAAGACAGTCATGCAAACACGCGCAAGGAACGAACGTAGTAGATCTCCAGAAGTAGTTCTTACAACCCTTTGTATTCAATGAACGAGGCAGGCTACTACCTTAAAACTGAATTTAAAAAGAGGTTCACAGAAAAAGGCATGCATTTTGTTATCATTTTCACTGCAGCAGCTCTCCTGAGCTCGATTTGTTACAGTTTAACATAACGTTTGAAATTATTCTCTCAAAATATAGATTAATAAAAAAAAGACTGTGAAAAAGAAAGCAGAAACCGTCATGACAGGAGTACCGTACATAAAATGCGTCTTTGTGACAAGGTCATTAGGGTGGAATATATAAAAGATCAATAAGATGCAGCCCAGCACCGCTTACGTCCTTCAGCTGAAACCAGATAACAGACGTTGAGGGCGTCCTGTAGCATACTAGTAAACGGTTGTATTGGACACTGTGACCCGGAAATACGTGCATACGACTGACTTTTAAACCGTTATGCTTTTGACACATTCTTGTAGCAAATACCGAAGACCGAACTGCACTAAAAAAGTTTAGTATTGATGTCATCTGAACGCATGCTAAAGACAATACGCTCAAAATCGGACAAGGTGTGCTGGAAATGCTGCACAAGAAAGTGGAATTTCATACCTGTGTACATTTTGGTCGTGCCTTTATTGTTGCATTTATAATCTTGAACAGTTTACTTCATCCATATTTATGCATGCATACAAGTACTGCTCATCATGCACATCACAGGTTATTACTTACGCAATAATTTGTGCTATATTCGGAGCTTACTTCAGTAATATCCAAATCAAATAACAGCTCATAACTTGTGGAATGATAGAGAACCCGTATATTGGTACTCACATAATGCAGCTTGCAAAATCTTACTTACCTAGTAGTTGTCATGTGGTGCGAAGGTAGATTCTAAGTGCAGTAGTTGGTGGTTTTATGTGTAGTATGGATTTCTTTTGTGTCAGAAAAAAAAAATGTCGCGTAGACTTGCGTAAAGGGGATTTGATTAAAAAAAAAACCAAACCAGCTATGTAGAGCCCCAAGGATCAAAATCAGAGCTTTAGTCTATATTACATATTACTATCCGTAGGGCTCAGGAACATACTTAACCGCAGAGATGCGACAGAGGAATCGGTTGTATTAATATCTCAGTACTTGCATACGAATATGACATATAAAAACTCTTAATATTGCAATCCATATTATCTGATATCACTTCAACTTGCAATACTGCTGTTAAGCACTGTATGAAGCAGGGTCGTGGAGGAACCGGCAGAGAAGTTTCAGGGATATCTTCAGGGAATAATGGTTGAAATCAATAGGAAGAATACAATTGTTTTTGTTGGTTTTTTTTTTTTTTTGCGTAGCTACGTCATCTCATTAAAGGGGAAATCCAGTCCAAATATAAGTAAATCTGATAAATAAGAGTAAAGTAATACGAGTTCAACGGTAAAATTTTGATCAAAATCGGGTAGAAAAATAAGGAAATTATGACATTTCAAAGTTTCGCTGATTTTTCGGAAACAGTTCTTGAACAGTCAATATGAATATGCAAATGACAAGGTAGACATGTCAAATCCCCACAACTTGCCATGTATAATAGTTTGTAGATACAATTTTGAAATTTCCAGTTTTTCATTCAAACGCAATACTGAGTATTATGCTCAAGGCTCAAATCCTGGTATATCTAACTGATCACTATTCTGAAGTTATTCAACCGGAATACCATCATATTTCCGACTTCAATGACAGAAACATGGAATTTTTGTAATTTTATTTTGTGTACAGGATCAATGGAAAAATTGTGAGGTTATGACATGGTTAGCTCACCATTTGCATATTTCCACTGTACAAGAACTGTCATTGCAGAAATTAGCAAAGTTTCAAAATGTTATAACTTCCTTATTTTCAGCCGATTTCAGTCAAATTGTTACCGTTGATTTCGTAAGATTTTACTCGTTTTATCAGACTAACATATTTGGTCTAGATTTCTCCTTTAAATCTTTCCACTTCTCAGTTACGAGGCTGACGACCGACCCAAGTGCCTATCTACTGCGATGAATGCCTTTCAAAATAAAAATTTAATAGTAGGAGTACCTTCCGGTATGTGGGAAACGTTTTACAGGTTGAGAGGAGATGTCGGCCTGGTTGGGATAACATCGCTCTCAGCGCGTGTCTTTGGGTCATTAAGTAACGGGTCATCTTTACATGGAAATACTTCCAGTGCAATGATATGTGCTTTGCTCCCGAAAACTGATTATGAACTTCTATGGTTGTGAATAAATGCCATGTTTGAATGGTGTCAGGATGTACAATTTATAATCATACTGTACATAAGTATGATAATCTATGGTTCAGATATGAATTAGATATTGATATACTGAATTTTAGAATAAAAATGGACTATGTAAATTTCAAATCTTAAGGTTCTTATGATTATGCTCAGATAATGGCCATTTCATAATTCGTGTGTGCACATTATGATTACAAAACTACTTTCACTTTTAGTATGTACCATTACAGTGACCAATGTGTGCATTTGCAGGGATTACCGTATGGTTACAACTAACTCTGGGTCATTACTTTGTTTTTGTGAAAGAAATCAGATGCCGAAAAACAGGCGATTGAAATCCGATATCTCAGTAATGGCAATGAATGATGGAATATCATATCATGTCGATGTATTTTCACTGATACGTACTGAGCATCGCCACCAGTGCTTGCAACCACAGTGTGCCTGCTATTATATACCTACCAGCAAGGAGACATTTTAGGAGCTCGATAACGTTGTATGATTACCATGAATGGTACCCTAGTGAAATCACCCCAGACAATGAAAAATGAGAAGCAAAGAACACCACGTTATTGCACACTCACAACATAGCGTATTTGTGATGGCATCGCTGTGAATCAAAGTTTATGTCAAAGTGTGTGAGACTGTGAATGAAGATATCGCGATGTTTAGTAGTGCTGGTGTGCTTTTTGCAGGGTCCGTTTGTTTCGATTCCGTTCTTCCGTTGTAGTCGAAGGTGCATATCCAATTTTGGTTTGATTTTGTTTCTGATCTTCCTTGCATTGATTTTACACTGTTGTAAGTGACTGCTAAGAAAGTAATGAACGCTTATGAACGAAACAAAACACGCAGCTGACGGCCCCTCCTAAAGACTATAGGCAGTGAGGGTAAAGAGCCTTGCCTACAGGGGCACAAGTATTGCAGCTGGTAACAGTATATAGGGGACTCGAACCAGCAACCTCGTGATTGGTAGTGTGATGTCTATCCAATGATCTACAGTAGCTCCTATTTTTTTTTTACATTTTTTTCGGGTGGAAGAAGGGCGCCCTATGGTTTGTTTTATCTTTGTTATTAGATATTTGATTTTAGGCTTTTGCTGCTGGGTCCCTCCAGTGTGTGGGCCCCTCCACAGAGGGGCCCACACACTACAAGCTCTGTCTTTTTAGTGGGTCCCTCCATTTTTCGCACGGTATACATGTACTTCACTTCGATCACTTCTGTTGCTTTTTTACTATACAATGTATGATTACTATAGGTCCTCAATTATTGTACAGACTATTCATTTCACTATGTTCTATTTACCTTGTTCTCTGTTATCAAAAGAAGTGAAACATATGTTATGTCGAAAAATGAAATAAACTTTGAATTTGAATTTGAATTTGAATATTAGTAAAGTGAAAAGTGTGGCGGTCTGGTATACATGTCTACGTGTCCAGGAGATATGTGTATCAAGCAAAGTAGAATAATTCAAGCGTTGTGTTGTGTTCATAGATTACATAAACTTGAAATTACATTTGGACATTTCCTGACCCAAACAGGCTAGTTAAAAAATGCTTAAGAGACAAACAAACAAACAAGCTGTGGTGGATGTTTGAAGATTTTCATCGCAAAATCGCCATTTTAAAGCATTTAAAAGTATAAATTCGTCATCAGATAAAGCGAAATAAAACCTATCCAGTGATGTACCTCACTTGTAACATAACAAGGAATATTCTTGTGTATGATTAAAAGTATCTATTCCTAGTTTCTTTTTTTAGCAGCTTTAATCCCGAATATCTCAACTTTCCAAGACTGGAGTTATCTTGTTTGGCGATAAGACTCGTCATCTGAATTTCTCACACAAAGTATTAGTAAAGGCAAAGGGGAAAAGATAAAGGAGAGATATAGGAGGGAGAGAGAGAAACGGGGGGGGGGGAACTTCTTTGTATATGCGCATAATTGGTTGTGTTAAGTGTAAATGATAATCTTTGAAGTCTTCGGCACATTTCTTACCAGTATCTTGCCTTTGACATCTCGCCAATTACTTACATTTTTACAATAGTTATGGCTGTTATCCCATATGCAGCTGCGTGGAAACTGACTTATTGAAATTATCCATTAAAGCCAAGCATTATACCCACGGCTTATGCCTTGATGCAGTCTATGTTAAGTGCCTTTTTTCTCATTACATTGCATCTCTTTTCATAGCTATTATTTGGCGTCACCTTTAATGTGTCACGTATTACTATTATAAACATGACTAATTGTGACGTCACTGACATTTATTCAACGGGGAGGGGACGTTGTGCTATCACTACTTTTCTTTCGCTTCGTGTTATACTACTTCAAACGTATTCATGCAATTTGATTACAACTCGAGTTGTAAGTTTAATTCCTGCTGAAGATGTGACTATCTAATGAAATACTATTATAGTGTCTCTATAGGCTGTTCTTGTTTATCTGTGTCGAGTTGTGAGTTTAATTCCTGCTGAAGATGTGACTATCTAATGAAATTCTATTATAGTGTCTCTAGCCTGTTCTTGTTTATCTGTGTATTATGGTGCTCATAAATTACATTTTTGTGTGTGCTATATGCTTTGTATGATTTTGTGGCGAAAGACAAAAAAAAAACACAACAAAGGATAAATGTGTTAGCAATTGATATTTTTTTTTTGATTGACATATCACCTATCATTTTGTATGTATATGTATAAATACTGTGTCTAAACTATCCGTGAATACACATCTATTCATCGAATTATTTGTGTAACAAACAATCGACTTAACACATATATTTCCTTAAAGTGCTGCTTGTCCTTCTTGGCGTCTTTCCTTTGACTACAAACAACAAAATTGATATCCAATTAATTTCTAGAGGTGCCTAAAACTCAACGCTTGGAGTGAAGAGATCTTCTCTTCAAGCCAGGGATAGCACATACTCACACACACATGAATAGCGTGTTCTGGAATACAACTCATCAGGCATGAACTAAGAGGGCATTAGTTTGGATAACCACACACAGGCAAAGCACAGAAATGCATCATCTACTCAACATGTCTGAACGAAAGAGAAAACGTTTTTATCGTGTGTCGAACAGATCATTATTTGATTGACATTTGTAACTTTCTATCCAATAAAATTCTTTACTAACTTGCAATGATTTTTGTGTATGGGCTTTACTTTCTTATTTCATTTCGTCTTATTGATATTTTGTATCGTAAGAGTTGTCATTTCATGATATTAGATTTCGCTAAAGAAGAATAAGTCACTTGCCAACAGTTTTTTTTTTCTCCGATTTAATTCCAATAGCTTTGAGAAAGCATCAGTTCTTAAGTAGTCATGAATTCAGCGGATTCAGCATTCATCTTAATTTTGGGCAACATTTTAAGTTGTGGTAAAACAATTTACAAAATAACGTGCCCCTGATAAAGTTAAATTCCAAAGTAAAAATACCAACATCGACGTATGCCTATTTCACAAACTTGTTAAATCAGAGGAGCAGCCTTATAATTACTTGCACAAAGTGTGTGTATGAAATGCTGCATACAAAGTTCAGAACGACAGCGATATGATGCCGAAGAAGCATTGACTAAAGCGCGAGTTTGAACTCGTAGCACGTAATGGACCATTCAGCGTCTCGGTCAGTGTCGAGAAGGTGTGAGACCCATACCCACGAGTCTACATCCTTGTCCTGAAGACTAGAATGACCCAATCATTTGCCGCCGTTGATGGCGTGCTATACTCTAAAATATGCTTTTGTAACGCTCTTTCCTTTTATTCTCTTTTTCCTTTGGAGGATGTCGAAGTATGAACAGAAGTATGTTGAAATCGCATTCAGCTCCAAATGCTTTTGGCGTTGCCGCCGAGTGAGTGGAAGTTCGAGGTTTAGACGAACAAAAAACGACCAGAATCTGTGAGGGATCACTTACGAGCTTGGCGCTTTTTCAGATCAGCAAACTTATCTAATAGCGCGTTCTGCGCTGCCTGTCTGACCTCTGGCGGCGCCGGCATCGGATAGTGCGGCTTGATTTTCCGTATGTCGACGCTGATGTTGGTGTATAGGGCGTTGAGGGTGTAACTTGGGGTCGGGTAAGTGATATCGCTGAGACCATCTCCCTTATAGCGGATGTTGAAAGTCTTCATCAGACCGTACCTGCAGGGTATAAGCCAATAAGTTTCCATGGTAACAGGTGACAAGTAAACTGGAGCGATTGGGTATATTTTTCTTGTGTTCACAGAGATTCATCCCTGATTGACAACTTTGAATGAACGTAGTACATTGGAAATTCTTGCTTTGAAATATATGAAATAATTTTTTTTTTTTTTTTTTTTTTTTCATTTCAGGTCTCCCCCAAAGGACTTTGTTTAAGTTTAAGGGGCAAAGAAGTATATGTGTGTGCTTGATCATGCACAAATTCACAGTTTGTCTCAAAAGGTATTCATGCCAATCATTTTATTTTGTCAATTTTGTTAGTCTAAACTGGAAGATGAGACGAGAATGACGAGAATGACCCCTCCTAATAAAAAAAAAAAAAAGTGAAAGGAAGTAACGATAAAGCCAAGAACAATGAATAACCCTTTGAGGAATTCTCCAACAATCATTGTACTTGTGAAATACACTATACATTTCAGGCTCAAATAAGTGGCAGTTATGGCTTGTGACAAGTAAATTGTATCATCAAATTCTCTACAATTCTACAGCAAAGTACAATTGTTAAAAATAAAAACACAACAATGTATTCTGTATGTTTGTTTTATAATAATGTCACCTGTCTTGCACTTGTGGTGCGCTCTCATGGTGATGGGTGATGACGTCATAATGTCCGACGGTCCCCTTCACCCGGCTGATCTCGAGCCCGACGTCCTTCACCCTCTTCAGTATTTCGTCGTCTTCCCCGCCCCACCCCCAGTAGACGTTCGGAAATCCGTTTATCAGCCGGATTTGCCCCTTGCTCAGCCCCGTCACGGCGCCGAAGAAATTGTCGTAGGGCAGTCTTGGTCGATCGGAAGGAAAATTTACCAGAAAAAAACAAAAAAACAAACAAACAATGAATTACAGCACGAGAGAAGACAAAACATAACGTCTATTCAAGTGCGGCATGTTTCTATTTGTTTTGTGCACTGTGATAAGTATTTGAACCCTGTGCAGGAAACATTCAACATTGAAAAACAGATGAATTTGGACTAGAAAGTCATCAGATAAGATTGATTCTGGTTATTCTGTTTAATTACTGAGAGTCCAAGTCTGTGAAGCCATGTTCTATTACGGAAATCGTTTTAACTCATCTGCTAATATTCGCTCCTTCCCATTTCTGTATTGAGTGTCTACCTTAGCATAATGCTTAGAACAGCTAGGCCCCGTTTCATAAAACCTGTTATCAATAACAACTTACGATAGTTGTTATAAGCTACTAAAATCCATGCATCTGATTGGCTGAGAGCGAATTTGTCATAGAAATGTGGCAGTTGTTACTGATAACATGTCTTATGAAATGGGACCCAGGTCTTCTCACGGTCTCGTGTGCAATAACAGACATCAGCAAAGTAATTGGAGCCTATGCCGTGTCACAAAAGAACTCTGTAATTGTATTCCTTAAAAAAAAAAAACATCCGGCACTCTGAAGGCAGTATAGGGTCTGTCAATTACTGCAAAGAAACCATGAGGCAGAGAGAGATGGGGAGGGGAGGGAGTTTCTAACAAAGTTGACTCTATACATAGCTGTAAGCTCTTACCGGGTTACGTTCAGAGTCGGATTAGTGTCACATATCAGTAACCTCGATGCAATGACGGATGGATGACGTCACCCAAATCACTTAATCGTATAGTTTGTCACACGTATGAACTGAAAAAAAAAGAAACTGAAATATAAAACAAAGTTGGAGGTCTTACTTGTAATTCCATCGATCTGACCCGGACAAAAAATGTCTGGGCATCCGAGAGCAGCCGTAGTAGTTGCGGTCGTCGAGTGGTATGTGGTCGACATCGTGGAAGATGAAGCAGTCGTAGTCGGTGAAGTTCAGCGCCTCCAGGAAGCCCACGTTCATCAACATCGCCCGGTTGAACAATTCTTGGTTAGCCTATTAAAGTTACGGTATTATGGAAATATGTGGTCACGTGATGTACGTGCAACTATTTACATTGCACCTTCTATCTTTGTGCAGTACACACTTGTGTAAATGCAGATCTGCAAGAGTACTCACCTAGATAAAGATGCTGAACAATTAAATTTCCAAAAAGACTTTACATATTAATATTTATGTATATATTACTTACTTTTTCATTTTACTCTCTTTTCTACGAGCAATAATGCCATGTGATTAGGGGGTGCACGAGTCAGCAAACGGTCGATATACAACATTTTCAACATTCCCTTCTACCGGCCTTTATATTATTCATGCAGTTAATAAAGTTTGCTTGCTTGTTTTTTGTTTTCTTTAATTTTCATTCAAAGGCTCTACGAGCTTTACTTTTGCGTAGGTTCTGCCGTTGTTGATCATTTAAGCCCAGTGTAACACATGATTTAATGCGATTCATTTGACAAGCTATATGCGGTGTTGTTCTGACTCTGTACCATTAACCAATCGTCCAATTTCAGTTGTCTTTGTTGACTATTTGAACTTTGTTTCACTGATTCATTCATTACATTACGCCTCCCTGAATAAAAAAAAAAGTCATAGAAAACGAATTTGAAAGAATTAGGCAGTCTCTTCTGGTACTGACTCTTGATAATGACATAAGTGTATAGTTATACAAAATAATCTCATAGACCGTGTGAACCTGCTCCAAGTAATGTGCATCTCCGAAAGAAATCTTACTTGGTTGATCGTAAAGACGCTAAATTCGAGATGCTGCCTCTTAAGCATTGGTACCAAATACTTCAGTATGATCGGGAGGTGGGCGAATCGATCGCGGAATGGAATTATGATGGCCACCTGTATGGTGAGAAAAATAAGGGGTCATCCCACAAGACCGACACCCACGAGTCATACAGCCCACAAGTTTGACAACTGCACAGCTGAAAAGTCTTCACCATTATTTTTGGGTGCACGTCACGAGACCGACACCCACGAGTCATACAGCCCACTAGTCATACAGCTCACGAGTCATACAGCCCACGAGTTCGACAGATACAACACGGGGTTTAATGTGTCGGTCTCGTGGGCCTTGTTAGCTTATAGTGTCGAACTCATGGGCTGTATGACTCGTGAGCTGTATGACTCGTGGGCTGTATGACTCGTGGGTGTCGGTCTCGTGACGTGCATCCAAAAATAATGGTGAAAACTTTTCAGCTGTGCAGTTGATTAGTGCACTCTCAAAACTATCGCATCCGTAACTATCGATACTATGCATCGATTAAACAAGTGATTGGGGTTGTTGTTTGTTTTCCTCAGGTTTGGAAGTTGTCTGCATTTAGTTTGAATACCAGTAAGGGCCGATATGTAAAGATATTCGTATCCCAGTGAGAAATCATAATTTCGGAATAAAATTGGAAAAAAAACACACAAAATGACCCTTTTGTCGCGTCCAAAGAATCAATTTTAAGGTATGCGTATGGGATAGATAACGAGTTCTGCAGTTTGCATATTAGTTAGGGCATTTTAGAGAATTTCTGGACCATCTGTGAAAAAATTGCTTACCAATAGCTTTCTTCACCAATATGTTCACTAAGGTGTCTACTAACACCTCTCAATTAGTTCCATCCCAAATCCTTGTGGAAAATTCTGGGGAGCCAATCAAAATCGAGCACCCGGAGGGGGGCGGGGCAAAAATGGAAAAGTATATATTTTTTCCAATATAAGCGAGTGAGATGTCTAATAAGGGGTTTCTGGGGGTGCAGAATCGATTCCCACAAGTAGTTTTGAGTATAAACAACTCTCTGACCGTGAAATAGGCCACGCCTCCTTTTTGCCCCCGCCGAAATACGTAAATATTGGTATTTTCATACGTATCTTATTGGGTTTATATACTAGTAGTAGGTTTTTAAGGTGCACTGAAAATATGTGTGTGCGATGGGAAGTAGTTGTTCCCATTTCCCTTATATCCATAACACCAAATATAATCATATTACTGTAAATAGGCTTTACTTATTAAATGTTTGATTCTCAATAATTTCGAACCAACATCCTTGTGGGGGAAAAAAAAAACAACCCAAAACTGTGGAGCCAGTTAAACCTATTACGACAACAAAAGGGTGGGGGTGTCAATCAATAGGAAGATTTTTTTTTCCAGTACTAGTTTGTGAGATCTCCAATTAGGGGTTTCTAGGGGTGCTGAAAGGATTCGAAACATAAGTTTTGCGTAAAAAATACTACCTGACCATTAAAATAGACCACGCCTACTTTTTGCACCCGCTGATTCATGTATTATTGGTATTTCATACGTACATCAGTGGGTTTATTCAGTGAGTTTTTTAGAACACTGAATTGAGTTCTATTATTGAATTTGAGCTGTATCAACTCTTAAAACAGTGAGCAAATAATACTGCACAATACCGTTAACTGTGCAATCCACTTCTCTTACTTCCATTATGTCACATTTAAATCTGGCACAACAGAACTGTATTGAAACCTTGGTACTTTATCCTACTCCCCAACATTTCCCTTATACTGCTCCCATCAGCTGTTTGGTTGATGTTCTGACAAGAGTTACCATGCCATTTGCCGCAAACAGAAATGCATAACTCCTTGCTTTTACTACTGCACTTCAGTGCGCTACAGTCCCTTCAAAGTTTGCAGCTAACAAACTTCAGAAAATAGTCCGTTGTGACGGGGTTTGTTGAAGGGACCGGTGCGTAACCTTGGTCCTCAAGCTTCCATCCATACTCCAAGACATCCAATGATGGAGTTTGCAACATTAGCCAACCTCTGGTTTGGAGATTAGCTCGTAGAGGATGCTCCGCTGCAGCTTCTGTTGTAAGGTTTAATGCTCTCATCAGCAGCCCGCTTGGTGAAGATGTCAAATCTCAAGCCTCCAAGTCTTTCGGGTAGTTTTCCATGGAACATGAGCTTAAATAATACACAGCCGGTTTTAATGATATCATCTTTCTTGCCTCGGACGTCCAGAGACGCATCCATGGCCCTTTCCGCCTTGTCAGTCTCTCAGAGCTTGTTTACCAAAGTTGATTTGCGAACCCAGAAATCACTGACACTGTATCGCAGCCAGAGAAGCTGTGCAAGAGTTCAAGATCAAACACTTTCGGTATCTCTCTGGGAGGGCCTCCCTGATCTTTGCGATACTACAAGATGTTTCTTTTGCTCTTGTGAGGAAGATGGGGTGAATCAGCAAAAACCATGATATCAGTGTCTTCCGCCCTCACCTCAACAGGAGAATCTTTTGCCTCATCTAGAACTGCCCGGACTATAACAGTGTCTGCATCATCATGGTATTGCCGTACACTGATCCCATTTCTACTGAATTTCTCAGCAAGCAGCAGAATGAGCCGGGGCTTGTTCCTCTTGTTGTGGATGAACTTTACTCTTGGAACGAGGCTTTGATATCTGGGCGAAAGGGAATGTCACATCGTGCATTCTTTGTTCGTCTCAGGTGATCATTGTCCTTAGCAGAGCTGCCGTATCTATCAAAGACTACAGTGATTTGGAGAAACTGGCTCCCCATGGACTTCAAAAACTGAAGGTAGCTCTCGGAAATGCCCTTCCAGGATAGGTCAGCCTCCCGCTTGACGTTGTGCAGTATAGTCATCCACCATCAATGAACAGACTCATGCAGGGGGTTCGTTCAACGCTTTCCACAAATGCTTTCAGAAATCTTGCTTGGGCAGCCTTGTCTGGATTTCGCAACTTATAGTCTTTGTCAAATAGAGACATTGGTGTTGGCGTCAACTCAAATCACAGACCTTCGGTCTTGACTTCACGCAAACTGATGATGATTAGACGGTTGAAGAGCTTGAGTGAGTCAATAACCAGCTTCTTTCCATTGACTTTGGGTCCACTTCTAAGGCTCTCTAATGACTTCGCCTTTTGCTTTAGTTTCAATTGAATCCAGAACCGTTCGTCCATTCATCTTGGACAGCATGGCTCTGCCAACCTCCACTGCCTGATCAGCGTTGACTAGGTCCTCTGGAGTGCTGCTGAATCCTGTTATAAAGGATACTAGGGTCTTCTTGTCCCATGTTGCATCGAAGAGGTCGATCTCCTCCAACCATCCGAAAATGGCGTTGACAGCATCTTCGTCATTCTTCAACTGGGCTCTTGTGACGTGCGTGTGGTCAGGTACCTCACGCTTGTTCATACCTTGTTCAAGTTCCTGGTGAATGCATGAGAAGTGGTTTAGCGTCTTAACCCAACACCTGTGAGGAGATTCATTCCGGAAGCGTCCTCTGTTAAGACTGTTTGAGGATTTGGCCTCACCCATGAGTGTGGTTTCTATCGTGATTTTAGTCCATGTACCTGACCGCTCATGGTCTGAGAAACTGACTGCATGGTTTCCATACAAAGTGAATTTGGTAAGAGCTTACCAAATTCACTGTGTATGGAAACCATGCACCCTAGCAAGACTTCTGTGGAACCCGTAGAATAAACCCCTGCACGAGTCTGGTGACGGATGGTGGATGGCTCTTGCGCAACGTCAAATGGGAAGCTAACCTCACCTGCTAAGGGCATTGCCAAGAGATACCTCTATTTTTTAAGTCCATGGGGAGCCAGTTTCTCCAAATCAATGTGGTCTCTGACGGATACGGCAGCACCACTAAGGGCCTTGATCACCGGAGACGAACAAAGAATGCTTGATGTGACATTCTGATTCGCCCAGACATCAAAAGCCTCGTTCCAAGAGAAAAGCAAGAGCAACACAAGGCCCATTTTATTCTGCTGCTTGCTGAGACATTCAGTAGAAATGGGATCAGTGTACAGCAGTACCACGATGATGAAGACACTGCTATAGTCCGAGCAGCTCTAGATGAGGCAAAAGATTCTACTGTTGAGGTGAGGGCTGGGGACGCCGACATCATCTTTTTGCTGATTCACTCTATCTTCCTCACAAGCGCCAAGGAAACATCTTATGATTATAATCCCAAAGATAAGGGAGGCCCTCCCTGAGAGATACCGGAAGTGTTTGATCTTGAATTCTTGCACAGCTTCTCCGGCTGCGATACAGTGTCAGCAATTTCTGGGTTCAGCAAATCAACTTTGGTAAACAAGCTCTGCGAGACTGACAAGGCGAAACAGGCCATGGATGCGTCTCTGGACATCCGAGGCAAGAAAGATGATATGATTAAAGCCAGCAGTGAATTATTCAAGCTCATGTTCCATGGAAGACCACCCAACAGACTTTGGAGACTTGAGATTTGACGTCTTCAGCAAGCGGGCTGCTGCTGGGAGCATCAAAACTGAGAAATTACATGTCCCCGACAACATAAGCTGCAGAGCAGCATTCTCTACAAACTTATCTCCAAACCAGAGATTGGCTAATGTTACAAACTCCATCATTGGATGTCTTGGAGTATGGATGGAAGCTTGAGGACCAAGGTTACGCACCAGTCCCTTCAACAGACCCATAGCAAAGGACTATTTTCTGAAGTTTGAACTGTGAGGGGGACTGGAGCACACAGTCGCCGGCCCTCAGTTGTAAAAAGCAAGTTGTATAATAAAAAGTAAGGAGTCAAGTGTATTTCTTTTTGCGGCAAATGTCATGGTAGCTGTTGCCAGAACATCGACCAAACAGCTGATGGGAGCAGTGAGGGAGATGTCTGTGAGTAGGATAATGTACCAAGGTTTCAATATTGAGATACATTTCTGTTGGATTTAAATGGGCATAATGGAAGTAAAAGAAGAGGGAACGACTACTTTTGTTATTTTGCACACTTATGTTTCAGTGTTTTGCCAACTGTTTTTAGAGGAGGTGTAGCTCAAATTAAGTGATGATAGAACTCAATGCAGCATTCTAACCAACTCACTACATAAACCCACCGAGATGCGTATAAATTAAAATACCAATAATACATGATTCGGCGGGTGCAAAAAGTAAGTGTGACCTATTTTAATGATCAGGAAGTAGTTTTAACTCAAAACTAATGTTTCGAATCCATTCAGTAACCCCAGAAACCCCTAATTGGACATCTCACACGATAATACTGGCAAAAAAAAAAAAAAAAAAAAAAATCTTCCCATTGTTTGACAACCCCTCTCATTCTGTTGCGTAGATTTAACTGGCTCCACAGTTGTTGTTTGTTTTTTTTCCACGAGGATGTTGGTTCAAAACTATTTAGAATCAAACATTTAATAAGTATACACAGCAGTAATATGATTATATTTGGTGTTATGGATATAAGAGAAATGGTAACGACTACTTCCCATCGCACACAAGTGTTTTCAGTGCACCCTAAAAACCCATTATATAAACCTAATGAGATAAGTATAAAAATACCAATATTTACGTATTTCGGCGGGGGCAAAAAGGAGGCGTGGCTTATTTCACGGTCAGAGAGTTGTTTGTACTCCAAACTAATGGTGGGAATCGATTCTGCACCCCCAGAAACCCCTAATTAGACATCCACTCGCTTATATTGGAAAAAATATATATTTTTCCATTTCTGCCCCGCCCCCCTCCGGGTGCTCGATTTTGATTGGCTCCCCAGAATTTTCCACAAGGATTTGGGTTGGAACTAATTGAGAGGTGTTAGTAGACACCTTAGTGAACACATTGGTGAAGAAAGCTATTGGTAAGCAATTTTTTCACAGATGGTCCAGAAATTTTCTAAAATGCCCTAACTATATACGGGAGTTTAAGAACGCACTATAAAGAGGCTTGCTGGAGTGGTGATTGATTGATTTGTTGTTGCCCCATTTCTGCGGTTGTCTCATTTTAAGACGCGATTTTGTAACATGTCATGAATCAATGTAATAATAATAATAATAATAACAATAATAATTATAATAATGATAATAATAATAATAATAATATTAATACTAATACTACTACTACTACTACTACTACTACTACTAATAATAATAATAAGGACTTATTTACCCATGGCAGGGTAGGCTTTAGTGTTGCCACTGTTCTACCAGAGGGCCCTGCTATTATTATTACCCTAGCATTGCCAGGTACCTATTTATACACCTGGGTCGAGAGGGACATAGTGGGTAAAAACATCTCGTCCAAGGACGTAAGCACTGGGCGCGGTTCGAACTCGGATCTTCCGATCGGGAGTCGGGAGTCTTGTCCACTATGCCACAGCGCCCCCACCTCATGTACCTCATACAATGCGAATTGCCATAATATGCCGTATTATTTCTTTTGGCCAGAACGTTATTCTTCCTGCGATGAGTTATATGATTGCGTTTGAGATGATATATCCACATAATGTCAATATAAATTTAGCTGATAGAAATGAAATATGAGGTATGGATTCATTTATTCATGACCTTGACATGACTGTTATTGTCAAGTGACCCGGGAAGAATAATTTGAATGCAACGTACCTTCCATCGGGGCGTGCAGCGAGCGGGCTTCCAGTGACCACCCGGTAGATACCAATAGTCAGCTGTCTCGACTGCCTGTGACTCGATGGAAATGTCAAACAGACTGGCGACTTTCGTGTTGGCGCCAGCTAGCGACGATTCTACCAGTCTCCTCTGGAGGATCTCATTGGCCCGTTTGACTGCCTTTCTGACGTCATCGAAAGTTGGTCCGAAAACATGGTTTTCCGACTCCAGCATGGACGTGAAATCAAGATTCACGTTTTGTCTTCCCACTGTATGGAAATTGAGAATTGATCCATAGAGATCGTGGAAAAACAGAAAGGCAGACAAAAATCCGCATCCACGCACACACAAACGCACACACACACACACACACAAACACACATATATGTATATATATATATATGAAGAGTTTGTTTGCAAAAACCGATAAGTCCATTTTTGAAGATTTTGAATTACGGTCTCTGTTATAAAGTACAAAATAATACCTTTTAAATGATATATTGGTCACTACATATAAAGGTACATTTTTGAAGTTATGGGCAAAAGAAGCAAAAATTTTCTTATTATTCTCTTTATTTTTCTTGACTTTTAATCGCAAATATCTCCATTTGGCAAATATGGACTTATCGGTTTTTGCGAACAAACCCTTATATATATATAATGTATTCAATAGTTCATCTATAGCCCAATTCGTGGTTCTTTTATGATACATTGCGTTATTTCATAGAGTCGTTATGGTGCATGATATGGGGAATCAACTTTTTGCATACCCTATTCTTGCAAGAAATATTTCACATGATTATCCACACACACACACACACACACACACACACACACACACACACCAACATACATTACATATGCATAATACGTGTATAATCCGTATGATCATAATATGATATTCATACACGTTGAGTCGAAATCATTTGTCTCTTGTCCCCCGTCAATCAAGCTATTGTCTGCTTATCTGTGGTGTTTATCTTTAGACTGATATCGACCTGTGTGCGTATTCATTATTTATCAAAGCATTCATCTTTGATTGCCATATTTTCACGCATAAAATTGCTAATCACCAATCTATTCTCTGTCTGTTTGCCTGTCTATAATATACTCATCTATCTGTAACTAATGTCAATTTATACATCTATCACATGCTGCATTGATTATATATACATGCCTGTTCATAATGAAATCTTACCAAGGCCAGAAATGTCGACTTCTGGGCATGTTGACTTCTCAGCACAAGAACAAGAAAAAGGACCTGTGACATTGTGAAAGAAATATCATTATTAAAATGCATTCAAAGAAAACAGGGGGAAAACACGACCACACTGATACTGCCCAACTGTACTTTTTCTTTTACTGTCAAAAAGAAGCTCGAAATAAGATAATTTTATGAAATGTAAAGTCCTTTTAATCTTGTTTGCTTTCAGTTTTCATGACAGTCAGATTTCTGAATCATAATGACATGCATGGAGTCTGCTTCCTTGATGGAGGTGAGGACGTTTTAGCATTTTGTGCATGGGGAGGAGTAATTGTTATCATTTTGATTTGAGGACGTATGTGCGTGACAATTTCTTTTTGAAATAATATCCATCAAGTAAAACACACATTTTGCGAGTCTTCATAACTTCACATACTGGTGATTTCATTCGTACCATTTTTTATTTTTTATCTTTTTTCTATTATTATTATTATTTTTGGTTGGAGGGTATAGGTGGGGAGGAGCTGACAAAGTGCAACTGTGACAACATTTACGTTGATAAAAAGCGGAAACTGCATATTTTGTAAAATGTTATCATGGCATAGCATTATATCAAAATACTACTGAGTGCTTTTGTAGAGATTCATTGAAGTAAACTGAATAAAAGTATTCGGTCAGTGCTATTATCTCGCAAATGGTCGTATGGCCTCATGTAATTGCTATTGTTTAGTCACCCGAAAAACGAATTTGTTAATGCCCATTGTCGGTGCCTATATTCAGCAACAAAATTTTCCATCAAGATTTGGTGGTGAAAGTCTTGTGCCGGAAAGAATAAGAATATTCAACACTCTTTTTATCGATTGTTTTATAGTCAGGGACATTTTAAGAGTTTCACATGGTGAAGGATTCTATTCGTCCTGCGATGGTGCTTTTTTGTGGATTTAGTTTTTGATTGCACACAAACGCACTGGACATAAGTCGGGGGCGTGTTGAAGAAACTTCAGAGCTGTATTAAACAAAGCACATATCAAATGTGACACTGTTATCAACAATTTACACTGTGGTATTCTGACTGCGCACGAAATTCTCAGGTTCATGAATGTGTGTATGCGCGGTAATACACATTCGCCTTATTTGACGAGTAGAACCATACCTACAGCGTTGTTGTTGTTGTTGTTTATTCAGCAGAAATAGTGTGCATAAAACTTATTAGGTACATTTGCATTTGTTATCCTTTCAACAATACATAAGTAAAGCAGCAGTATTTGTGCAATGACATTCCAACTGACAGACAAACTACCGGTTCTAACCTTACCTTGGTGAGTGAGTTCAAAGAACCGCATCAGAAGGTACAAGAGTGTGCACGCAAGTGCAAACACGAGCAGCGAGAGGGTCCTCCTTGATCGCCGGAACCTCCCGGCTCCGAAACCAGCAAACCTCCGACTGACTCGCACGTACAATGAGCATAAGTAGCTACTCTTTGATAGCCAACATCCGACGAAGTCTCGAAGGCACGTAGCTATCCATCGCAAGCTCCTTAAACACGGCAAGTAATATAGTGAACGCCTAACGGCCATCTAGCCGTTGGATTGGGACGGTTCTGTCACTGGTCTACATGGTTATGATAGATAAAATAATGTGTGCTGGACTGGTGTGTGTCTGTCGTACTACCGAATACACGAAGTCGATGTCTTCAAGCCAGTATTCATTTCTGCATACTGGAATAACAACTTCCGATTGTAAGGCCCTCGAGTTCAACCCTGAAGAAATGCGATCGATAAACCTGTATACATTGTTGCTCTTCTATTCACAAAACCGCAGCTGCTAACCTGAGGATTGCCACCACTATTTTAACTATAGTGATAACAATCGATTGATCCCTGCCTATGTTGTCATCCAATTTTCTACTACGGCAAATATCTCCACAGTGACGATGAAAGTATGAACTCATCATAAAGTTAGGAACAGTATTGATTGTATGAAGATAGTGAGAGTGATGTATACAGTTAATGATCTAGAAACTGACTACCTTAAAACTGAGGATAATTTAAAAGCAAGTTACTTTCTCAGGTCTTTATTCTCTCTTCCTTTGTTGACCCATTTTATTTTAAACCTTTCCTTTTACTAAAGATCAGTGTTGCAAGTTTGGTGTACAGTTGAGGACTTCATGAATATAGAAAAGATTATTAGTACGTTTTGCAGCATAATAACAATGAATGACGCTTAAAAAGTAGCGCAATCATGTTTTCCAAAAGATACGGAAATTTGGTAAGAGAATAAAAGTTCTGTATTTATTTATAGCGTGTAAAAAGAGGTAGTGGAAAACTGTATTCAGTTTATCTGAATAACAGCGGGGAAATTCTTTACCTTGAATAATGAAAAAATGTATAAGCCTAAATTGGATTTTTTAGATAATGACGTTGAACCAAATGTTGAATCTATAATTATCATCTTCAAAAAATCTTGATAATAGATTTTCTCTGTATTGCTCTCACTCTCTTTCTGGTATGATGCATCACTTTTGTTGTTGCATAATCAAGAACATTTATTGTACTATTCATTTTTATTTAATTAAACCATGATGACATTTACTAAAATTGCAAGATAAATGGTGTTTTTGAACAATGTTTATGAGACTTTTTATACATCAGCAAGACGTGGTTTTGTGTTACCTGTTAAATACATCGAACGTGTCGTCTCAGAATCTTCAAGGTTTCTCACAGTGATGAATATCAAAACATACTCAAATTAAGAAGTTATAAATAGAGTAACATCATGTAAACAGAATGCCAGTTTCATTAAAATAAGATCTTTATTGCAGCTTAAAGTTCCACTTGTTTTCAAACATTGTAGTGTTACCCATTGCAACCTACTCGAAACTTTGTGGCTGAGATGACGATCACGGGAGAACTGGCATATAATTTTATTGTATTAATGCTTTGGGTTTCTAATTTCACGTATAAGTTATTAAATACTAAACACACACACACACACACACTCAAACACTAAGACAGAACATTTGCGATTGGTAGAGAGATTTGTTTATATCATGGCCCATGACACCACCACCGCATCCATTAAGTTTTACAGGTGTGGTTGAAGCAAATGTCACTTTTTCCTCGATACTTGGAAAGCCTTAAAATTCCACTTATCCTTCAGTATTTGTCTGTCCATTTTCTACTCTAGCAATTGAAATCAACTTGAACATGGTCAAGTTAATCATGTAGGAAATGCAGCCGCCCTCCACAGAACAAAATGTCTTTCAAGGAGCAAAATGACTTCAAAAAATGAATGTGACTCACCTCTTTGGAATAATTCATGCGCAGTTTCATGTGCAGTTTTATATATATAAATAATTTACCATAGAGATATGAGAAAGGAAGGAGAAATCGGTGCGTACGAAGTACGAATTGTATCAATTAAACGGGCATGGCGATATTGTTCACAACGATTATGTATGTGTTGACTTGGTTTACAAATAATAATGTATGAGTTAAATATGTGGGGTTTTTTTTTACAATTTAATGAATCTATGACTCTTTGCGTGTAAATTTTTGTTTATTTTTTTCTTTTCAAAATTCGATGTTTCTTAAATGTGATAGAGACCTAAACATATACGTTTATCGTTCTTTTCAAAGATCTTTTTTTTTTTCATTGTTAAGTGTGATAAGATATCAATAATATTGGAAAGTAATCTTATATGTCATATAAAGTCAGAATTCCACTACGCCTATGATTGCATTTATGGAAGATGTTGGTAAGTATAATATCACTTGTGACTGTTGAGGGTTTTGATGATATCCTTGTCTCTAGATAGACAATGATGTACATAGAAAAGTGCATAATAATTTTACGATAAGTATTTTCTTCCCAATTATATAAAAAAAAAAACCTAGACACACAGCAATAGAAACAAAGACAATAAATACACTGCGTTTGCACGTCTCATGCTTAAGAAATTTATTTTGATAAAGAGGTACGCCTGAAAGTGACTGAATTTCAACTTTGTAAAAAAGGCAAATTGGTGTAAAGAGATTATTGTGAGCTTCACGTAGTATTACGTTACATTTACAGATACATGTTGAATTATCAAACTTCGGCAACGAATAATAATCTACTATATATATATATATATATATATATATATATATATATATATATATATAAACTACATGTACCATGCAATAACATATTGCTAAATATTTACTGTGGCAAAACTTTGAGAGTCAAATGATTGTATATCAAATTGTCACTTGTCCTACATTGAAATCCATGTAATGTATATAGAATGTACTGTTTCAGTATTGCACAAAACTGCATGAGTATTTGTGCGCATAATTGCTTCAAACCCGAAGGCGACAAGAATTAAAACTAGTTACATGCCACTGAATGCCACATTGGCTACAAAGAAGATGTCACGCTAAGAATCTTTGAAAAACAACAACAACAACAAACATCGATCTATTCACAGGAAGACAGATTACTTACAATAGGATAACATTCATAATGAAAAGACATCAATACTCACTTAAATTGGGGACAAACCCAAGCACCTCATACCTGGATTATATGCGGAAGTGATGTAACGAGTAAACAAATTAAAGTAATTCCTTAAACAGTATACTTTACTGTGTTTTAAAATATGGAGCTTGGTTGCGTAACCCCTTCGGAATGTATAAGAATGCAAGTCTTCACTAACTTCAAGAAGTATACAAGTGTTACCGTGTGAGTGAGCATTGAAATTACAACCAAAAAAATTTTGCAAAAATCGTGGGTTTGATTGTAATTTTCTTTCTCATTCAGAGAAAATTTATTTGCACGATACATGTAGTTGTGATATGTATCCTGAATCCTGGACGGACAATTTGACGAACTTCCAGAAGTATACACGTGTTAAAGTGAGAGTGAGCGTTGAAATTCAGAAAAAAAAAACTTTTGAAAATCATGTTTGTTTGTGTTTTACTTAAAAAATGTTTGTAACTTTCTTTTTCTTATGATTATTTGATCCGCTACAAGAAAAGGATCCAAAAGTCGGAGGGAGGTCGGTTTTCTTAAAATGACATGACATTACTCCCTTTTTGTTAATTCGTATATAACACGACTCATAAAGTACTCGGTTGCGGAGGTATCGATGATATTATGAGAGCACGTCGAGTGGTCTAAGACATCAGCGTTTTGAGAAAACCGCCTTCAAAGTTTTCCTTCCGACGCAGTGATGATCAAGGGGAGGAAAGACACTGAGTTTTCACCTCTTGGCAATAGAAGGTATGCTCCTAGCATCAGACTACAAACTCACGTCAAAATCAGATATTCGATGGTTTTGATCGACTTTGATGATCTGACTTCAAACTCGATTTTCTCGGCTCAGCCGTCAGCGACTTTCGGATCCTTTTGTCGTGTCGTGGCGGGTCACACATAGATAACTTATCTGCACGATGTAATGTAATATTATTATATCCAATTTTGGACGAACTTCAGTTCATTGCTTTAATGCAGTATCTTCAATAGGAGGATTTTGGGATAACGATGCGATAACAAAAAAAAAAGAGAAAACGTTAGACTGATCTGAAAGGGGGAAAAGAAAGCAGGTCGGAAGTTTTAGGGAAATCATTAATGTGAAGTATGAAAAAAGTGTATGGTCCGAGTAAGGCCTTTTTTTTTTAGTTTTTTACTTTGTGAAACACCACACGATATTCTTCGAATTCAAGATCTAGATTCACGTCCATCGTGTGTCCATATGGCAACAAATTGTTTTATATAAGACAGATTATCAGCATTTGAATCTGTCCAAGGCCTTTCTACGCATTTAATGATAGCAAAGTTCGTACAACGAAATATCATGATTATCGTGTCAGAGATCTTGGAGAGGTCCAAGAAAATGACGACAATGTATAGAAGCTTGAGCGTCGATAGCACTGGCGATCTTATCAATCAACGTTAGTAGAGCATGCGTGGTTTAGGGAATACTAATTTTCTGAATCCAAACTAGGAATCTTAAAGGGTCGTTATTTCACTATCGATGTTCTTTTTCAATATTTCAGACGAGGGTTTTAAGAGGGGTATTGACTAGGTCTGATAATGTGGGTCTTTTCCTATTTCCAGTTTTATAATGTATGAATGCCTTCAGCGATCGACTTTCAAGCGGTCCTGTACAATGTCTATCAATCAGGACATATTCAAAATAAATAATAAAAGGGAGATAAAATTTCGTTCTATATTTGTTATACGTTCAAAACCACTAGCTTTTGTCGTAGCTAAAATATTCATTATATCCTTTACTTCCTCTTCCACAATTGGAAGAATAACGACGATGTATTACTTTTGCTCTCTAAATTCCTTAGATTGAGATGAGGGAAAAATCCAAAATTGAATTGAGAATCTCAATCTGATAGATTTCGAAATCTAATTCCAAGTGTAATTTTGGATTTGTTCCTATAAACACAATGTTATGGACTGATTTCCAATCTAGAGAGGAATTTAAAGAGTGCCTGAGAAAAAAAAAATATAACTAAAGAGTTGAATAGTGGCCAGGTGATATGGTTATGGTATGTTGCTGGCAAGATCTTGGCTTTTTTTTTTCCAATTAGATTGTTGATGGCTTCTGATATTGTCTTGGCTCTTGTAATAATAACTGTTACATAAACATTAGCAAGTATTTCATAATTTTCCTATTAATTGATTTCATTGTTTATTACCAGCCAGGGTTTATTAAATCTAAAATTAGGGTTTATGAATTCAAAACTGCTTGGCAAAGTAATTTCTCTTTTAACTAACTCGTAACGCGTTAGGATGCTGCGGTCATGCATTATTTGTTATGATAAAGGGTAAAGTTTTATGTTTACACCCTTAAAAACATATTTTTGCGATTGATAAACAGTAAAAAAAAAAAAAAAATTGCTTATCCTAAGAGGTCTCGACATCCTTCAAAAATTTGGTGGCTGAACCTGGTCAGTGAGAAACGTTTACATTTACGTAAAGGCTTCACGTCAATAAAACGATATTGAATACTTCGTTGCAGTTAACATGGTGACATGCATTGTATAGATAATGCATACAGGATAACTCCGTCAACAAGAAGCACGCAAAGTTTGTAAAGTAGTAAGTCAATATAGGAATTAAAGAACAGCAAAGCCTAACACACCTTAGCTATCTCTTCAGGCTTGACAAAGTTGAGGTATTACGTTGATTCCTGACATATCCACACAAATCGTAATAGAAAAAAATAAACACAAACAGTAAATCCATCTGCTTTTGTAAGGCTAGTAAAATGTCTGATACGAAGGCACATATAGCGACAAATAAAACGAAACCAGAACATGTGTAATAAATATTCACGTTTGTACTTAAAAATACATTTACACGCGACGCACTGGGACGCACAAATACTGGCCAACGTACATATCATTACAGAAAGACCAAAGTAGGTTTCACAACATAAAATCTCTTTGAGAAAGACATCGTATTGATTGTGCAGCAATGATGATGATACATTGTTATCACATCGACACGAACAGTGATAACGACACATTAATACACTCACACACGTACACACACACACACACACACACACACACACACACACACACACACATACACAGTATTTGCCAAACACTCACATTTAAATACACCCGTTATAGGTGTAGATTCCGAACTCATGGACGTAGCTCGAAAGAGGCACTCATAATATATATGGCACACACTGGTTGACTGTGTAGCGGCTGGAGGCACTTTGAAAGGAAAACTTTGAAAGGAAAGGCATCACACTGTCCCAAAGTTGAGGTTCAAAGATGGACACACGGTGAAGAAAATGTTCAAATATCGGCTCTGATCGTATAATTATCGGATTAGTCATGAGGGGATCTTAAAATCACCGAACAACCGGTGGAATTTCTCAGGCTGCTAACAAAAGTTCGTACTTCCTTTGGCTTTTGATCGGCTTTTTTCCACATTCGGGGCTAACAAAGTCACGGGAAAATGAAAAGTGCATAGTCGCACGGCCGTCTGGTGTCAACTTTGGGACGTGTGACGTCAGCCTTATACTTGAACCTGAAGCTCGTTCTGTATCCTACGATCCGATGTCTCTAAATTATTATCATTCGAGATGCATACTGCAATAATATCATTATTGGCGATCACGTAATTTAGTCACTGCCGTTGATCTCATTTCTACGCCAGATGGATATATCCGCTTAATATCAACGCTCACGTTAGTGTAAAGTAAGTTGAATGTGTATGTCGGTTCTGGGTAGACAATGTTGTTCAGTCCATCTCCTCTGTAGCGAGTTCTGAATGTTTCCAGAAGAGAAAACCTGGGGAAATACGAAAATACAAAGGTCAAAAATACCAAAAAGATAGATAAGATTATTTTGATATAAGTAAATTGATAGACAATAATATTTTTTGTGCGAAGAAACATCTGTCGCGGATTAAGAGGGAGAAAAGAGACATACTGAAGACTTGAAGTTATAAGACACACGCAAATACTCACGAAGACACACCTACACACAGATAAACTTTTTTTTTTTTTTTTTTGGTAAGGGAAATCTGCTTCAAACGTTTATCGCACGGCTTGCGCAAGAAAGCTAGCAATAATGGAAGGGCGCCCTCTGTAAGAACAGCTAGCACCATAGCACCGTAGTTAGCAAAATTTTCTTTGGAGAGCGTTGGACCCTTTGTTTGTGTACCGGGGGCCTAGGCAGCTTACTTTTCTGCTGAGAAGACTGCTCGACGCACTGAGCCGGTCTGGGCAGAAGGTATCTTGTTAGTAAACAATCAGGGGACCAAATAGCTGACCAAACAAAGGCCATCACATTTTTACTCAATTACATGAGGAAAGTGATGAATTACACCAATTTGACAAAAAAAAAAAGAGAGTAAAAAAAAAAATAAAAAAGGAACCTGGCATAAATACTCAATTCTGAGTGATACACGCCATTAAAACCAAAACAATAACATAAGACGTCAGTTCATAATGAGCTAAAGCAGATACTGCTCTAGAAACACATGATGTGTTTCAAAAATATGACCCACCTATCTAAAGCAGGCGGCGCCCTGTTATGGTGGTGATGAATGACATCGTAGAATGCAATAGGGCCCTTTGCCCGCGTTATGTTTAGGTGAGCCTCCTCTACTCTCATTCGGATCTCATCATCCTCCCCGCCCCATCCCCAGTATACGTTTGGGAAACCGTTGATCTGCACGATCTGGTCCCTCGTCAATCCCGTCACGGCTCCGAAAAAGTCTTCGTACATCAGTCTTGAAAAATGAAAGGGAGAGAGGGTAACAAAACAAAGAACAAAAAACATAAACACAAGAAAGTAATAGACGAACCAAATAACGCAAGTGAAACATTTTCTTAAGAAATATGAACGTAGCACACGAAAAGGATTAGCCATTTGTATGCATTGAATCAACGGCAGTTAGTCAGAGAATATTGGTCTTGATAGGAAATGTCAATGCACTTTGGAGGGTAGCCTCAATCGTTGCGGCTAGCCAAGGGTATGTTTAGTTTTGGTATGATTTATATGTTCACGTGTCCATTATTCCAAGCAATTAATCCAGTAGGTTTACACATGCCGTATCAATATGTGTAATATGTTGCAGTGGCAGTGACAGTAGCATGACCTGTATTATAACCTATTGCATAAAAAAGTGATTTCACTCTAAAATACCTAGAACAAACATTAACATGCTAGAGAGCGGTTTTCGATGAGATTTATTCTATCTTTATCTCATTGTCATGGGGGGGGGGGGTGAGTAGGGTAAGACATAAGTCACTCAAAATAGTGATTTAATTTTTTGTTTTTCAAATGTATGTTAAAGGGACTGTACAGTACTGGTTGAGGTGGGGATTCATGCTTTGAACATTCCTAAGTGAGATAATGAGAAACCTCGTATGAAATATGAAAGAGCATGTAATTTTAAGAAGGATTCAACGTTTATTTGATGAAAATTGGTTACTGGCGACAGGCTACAACTTTATTAGGATCTCTTTCTTTCACCTAGTTTTTGGATATCTCAGCCATTTCAAAACCGATTTTCTTCAAATAAACTTTTGATACCCCTTAGAAGTAAATGCTCTTTGACATCTCATAGAGTGGTTTCTGAATATCTCGCAAAACGTTAAAAGCTAAATCCTCGCCTAGACCAGAACTGTACACACCCTTTAATCATTTTCCCCACAATTTAGCCACAGGACCATTCTGATACAAAACAATATTGTATAGTAAAAATGTTAGCATACAGTACCATGGAGCTCAGAGTGTTCAAACAGGAAAGATCCTAAAATATGTATATATATATAGTGATTGGTATGAAGAATAAGAATGTTTTCAAAATTTAAAACAAATCACAATGAACATAATTGATAACTAACAGCAGATTCACATAAGAACGCATGATTTGGGTGCTCAAGAACCCAGAACAAAAGAAGAAAGCATGCATAAATTCTATACATGTGAACATGTTAAGCAAGTGGTATACATGTAATATGGAATTACATTGCTACATTGTTGGAATATGTGAGCTCCTCTGTAATCATCATTGTTTAGTGTATTATTTTTTTTTCAGTGTTAATTTATCTGCTCAAGGACCACCATAATCACTTAACAAATCTAAACATGGCACTGTCGATTCGTGTACAACATAAAGTGAAACTATATATAAAAGGTCTTTCATGCCCCAATAATCCATCCCACAAGTTCAAATTCAAGTTCAAGTTTATTTTCATATTTCCACTTTCTCAGTGATGGGATTACAAAATGATTGACAGTAAAACAAGAATACAAAAGATATACAACCATATCTTTTGACTGGAGAAGAAAGAAAAAAATAAACACACTTAACACAAATGTATATGGTCATATCATCAGAGGATGCCACAAGTAAATATCAGAAATATGATGGGGCATACATAAAAGCAATGACGCTTGTAAAACTGTAGGTTGCCGAATTCATAGGCGTGGAATTATACGGAGAACGGATATCTTTATCTTGACCAACTAAAATTATACCAGTGCAAAAATCAACATAAAGAATGAAGTAATGAACCACATGAATATCGCTCAAACCAGACTGTACAGATCTCGCCGTTAAAAAAAAAAAAAAAAAAAAAAAAAAGTATATCAGTCTGTGGGACTACCGTACGCCTACTTGTAATTCCACCGGTCCACTCCGGACAAGAAATGCCTGGGCATGCCCGTGCAGCCGTAATAGTTTCGGTCGTCGTGGGGTATGTGGTCGACATCGTGGAAGATGAAGCAGTCGTATCTGGTGAAGTTTAGCGCCTCTAGGAATCCCACATTCATTAGCATTGCTCGGTTGAATAAGTCTCGGTTAGCCTGCACACAAAGCATTTTGGACAAAGAAAAAATGGCAACGTCATTTAGCAGGGTCAATGCGTCAGAGAAACGACAGTGAAAAATTGGTTCCATGGCATTTGCTCCAGCGACAATTGCTCCCATGAAATATCTGCACCGTAGGCCAAACATATATACATATATATATATATATATATATATATATATATATATATATATATATATATATATATATATATATATATATATATATATATGTATATATATATATACATTCTACCCATAAATATAACCTTATAATCCCAATCCTAATCCTCACATCAAACTAAACCTAAAACCCTATCACAACCATTACCCTAACACTAAATCCTTGGAGAAAATACGACCGGAGCAATTTTTCGCAGGAGCAAATGTTGTGTCTCCGAAAAATTAATTGTGAAAAACTCGTGCTCATTTCGAACGAACGCGGGAAAAAAAAAATAGTCAGATATTGTTAAAATGCAAATGGCCTGAAAGCTATAAATGGCTGAGCAACTAATTCTGTGTCCAAGACTTTTCTGTAATTCGATTTAACATAATGGCAATAGTCATGGTATAGATTCCCCTTTATTTCAGTAAGGGCCTCATCATTATTATTCTAGATTTTTTTTTTTTCTTCTGGGTCCAACAGTATTGTTTATCGTTACAATAAAAGTGACGGAATTTTGCACCAAAGAAAAACGTTAGGTTCAGTGAGGGTGAATCCTGTGTACGGATGAATAAGTTCAAAGTCCAAAGTACAGTTATTATTATTCACTGCTATGTATCCATTGTATCATGGCGCTCAAGGCAGTCGCATAGAATTGTGCGTGCTGAAAGATTCGACATACCGTGAATCCACTTGGCATAATGACGAACATGCTGCAAGAATATCATTATGCCTCTGAGCTAGGACGTTTCATTGAGGCTTCAAAATTTTTTTTTAGGAATACTTGTCTTATCATAATTGAATCAGGGTGTCGATGGTTTAGTTAGTTTAGTGTGTGTGTATATATTATGTGTGTGCGGGTGCGTATGTGTGTGTGTTTGTTTGTTTGTTTAATATTCTGTATCTCGTGTGCATGAATTCCTGCTTAATCTTTCACCATCAGGTTCAAGACTTGATTTGAGAAATTTCGCAAACGAACTTTTCAAAGTCAGAGCACGGGAGCGGTACATGCATATTGGTGGGTCGATATATTTTGCACACGTGTCAACAGGTGTTCTATTGCTGCCTAGCGCATCACTGCTATAATACTCTGTGGTATAGCCAATGAATGCGATCAACAGAGAGAATTCATTAAAACACACACACAAACAAACACACACAAACAAACACACACACACACACACACGCGCGCGCACCTTTAGGCTTCGGTACAGACGTGGGATCACTTTTGTTTTGTCACTCTGCTTCAAACTTTTTGTTTGCATGTGTCTGTGTGTATGTGTGTGTGTGTGTTTGCGTCTGGTTTTTGCATTTTCGAAGCTTTTATTCTCTGTGTTTACTTTCTCCCACTCATTTCGCTTCTTCTTCTATTTGTCTGTGTATCTGTCTGTCTGTCTCTCACTCTCTAACCTCTAGCCTTGATATCTATAGACATTATTTCTAAGTCACACCGTGGGACAGAAAATATTATTATTGATCCAGTACGCAGCAAGTTGGCTACCAGGTAGCCAAAAATGGCGTGTGAAGCGATTTGCAAATTGGGTGGTGGGAAGGGCATGCTGCCAGGAGTAAGTTCATGTGTTGGAGGGTGTTGGTATTGCAATTTACTTCTAGTTCCTGGTTCCTGTTATGTTAAGTTAGAATAGCCAAGTTTAGCTGAAGAAAAAGTTAATGTATTTATGTGTAGCACAATTAGGCTCTCTAGAGTGTTTTTCCCCTGATTCTGTTATCAGTTTCTCGGTGCTTCCCCCCCCCCCCATCCTTTCTTGAAACAAGGTGGCCACTTTTTCAGAGTGACCAACAAAAGCTTTGTAATGTTATGATGATTCTAATTGAAGATGTACATATCGAAATTACAGAGCAAATAGATAGAATACATCGCTGTGCTTAGGTCTCTCTTTTTTTTTTTACAGGGTTTATAGATATGGTGGGTATTTGGTGAATACTTTGTCTTCAGTGCCTACTCGTAGACAGTGAGAAAGGGCGTGGTATGGTAATGTGTTTGTGAATCGAGAAGTGGAATACAGATAGTTGAAGTTGAAAAACCAGACAGACAATGCCGTATATGCTGCCGTCGCGAGATTGTGACTCACCTGTTCGACTGCGAAGAAAGTAAATTCGAGGAGTTGGCGCTTCAGCATCGGGGTCAGGTATCGTAGAATGATCGGCAGATGGTGGTATCGATCTCGGAAAGGAATGATAATTGCGACCTGTACAATACGAGAAGACGACAAGCTTGACTTATTTTCAATTTCAATTTCAATATCAACTTATTTTCATATTTATGTGTCATACAAAAAAAAATAATAGAAAATTGTTTATACAAATCCAAAATTGCAAAGTACAGATTAGGTGAAACATTTACTGGAGTGAACAACTGCCTTGATATGAAAATGAATGTAATCGTCGGTTTACATTGATATTGGTGACTATAATCTCACAAAGTAGAGGAAATATGATGGGGTCTACATAGAAGCAAGCTTGTGAGAGAATAGTAAGTCCTAGAATAAAATCAGTGGTAGGGAAATGACATGGGGAGCACAGATAACTGATCTAGAGCAACAATTGAGGGTAAAATCAATAAAAACACAAACTAATGTTACTACAAAGAATCAGAGACTTACGGAACACACACATACATGCGAACACATACGAGACATAGGAGTATAGATATAGGTGTCAAGTTGGGTGCCTTTCTGTGAGTGTGTGTGTGTTTGTCTTTTTTATATAATTCATGCAGAAAACAAGACATGGAAGACAAGAAATGCAATCTTTCTCGTCCGTTAAAATATTGAAATATATATGACAGTAGACACACTCTAAGTTTGAAAATCATAAACATGATAAACTAAAAATGAAATTTTCAGGGTCCACAGATCCGTCAGAAAACAGGAGGTAACCTCTATCATTTTTTGCCTTCCCATTTCCGGATCGCACCCTCTACATCCCCCCCCCCCCCTTTCCGGCACCTATGATAATATGACTGAAAAAAACAAACAAACAAACACAAGCACCATTCAACAAGTAGCACTAAGTATCTATGCCAAAGAACTTTGCCACTGACAAAGGCTCTCGAGGCTTGTATGTATAGCAAGGACCGTCGAACGTTTTAGTGGGCAGAATCTATGGACGGAACCCTAGGAAGTCATGGGTTTTGCTGTGTGTGTGGTATCGTTGTTTTTTGAAGAGCCCCTGGGTAAAACGTACCGCTGATACAGTGAAAGCAACTACAGTGGGTGCATTATTATATTCCGACACCCACGAGTCCTACAGCCCACGAGTCATACAGCCCAAGAGTCATACAGTCCACGAGTCATACAGCCTACGATCTAGAAACTTTAAAGGTAGGGAATCCCATTTTGCATGCCTTAAATGAAGAGTTGAATAAATACAGTGGTATATTGAAGAGAGTATCATTTTAGAAACTCCCATAAGGTATTGAAAGTGGAAGGTAACATTTAGTACATTTCTATTGACCGTTAGATTTTGAATTGAATTTTTTTCGGGGCTCACCGTAAATTCCAGTACATTACTAGGCTACCTTTGCAGACCCATGCACTGCATGTGTGTCCATCATGTATATTTTGTGAAGAAAGTTCATCAAAACTTACAAACATTTCTATATACATTCTTGCCACACACTCTATATGTTATTACATCAGCTCTTATACTTTTAGATTTGTGTTTATAGATAAAAAATACAGAAGACTGCAACAAAAAGGCTTAAGTGTGGCTGACACACAGAACTACTGAGTAGTTGAGTTTTGTGCATTATTCAAATTGTAGATAACTGTTGACTTCCAAATTTCTCAGCAGTGGCCTAAACAAGTCCCCTGAGGTTCATATTTAATGTTTTGCTGCATTTTGGGAGGTCTGTAAAAGGTATCCCCTACCTTTAAGTGAAGAAGGCTGAAGAACTCGACATCAAGTAAATAGCCCCCAAAACGATATACGGTTCATCAGCCCGACACTAAGCAAATAAGGACCATGAGTTCGACACCAGATAAACAAGGCCCACGAGTCCGACACTATGATGTAAGAAAAAAAAAAGCGAGACACACATTACATCATTAGGTACGCAGTGTCGATCTCGTGGACCTTTTTTTCCGCTGGTTGATTTTTTTTTTTTCGGGGAGGGGGGGGGGGGGTAGTGACGGGCTCATGGGCTGTATGACTCGTAGACTGAGTGTATGAATCATGGACCTTTTACAATGTAGAGCTCATGGGCAGTATGACTCGTGGGTGTCGCGCTCCTGTGATGACCCCCTAACAGTGATTGTGGTGACGTGAGAACAAATTGCCTGAACAGGCAAATATTAAAGGCATAATTTACCATTTGCACATGAAACAAGACCCAGCTTTAGTGTTTCACAATAGTTCTAAAATGTGCGTTAGGGATAGAAACAACCAATGTAAAAATTTGAATCAGTACAATTAATGTTAAGTATTGTTAAATATACAAAATATGAACAATACTAAGATTGTTTCTAGACTAAACCATCTATGGTTTAATGAGAAACACAGTGATTTATCCCTATATTTTAGGTTTTATTGCAAAATTTTATATGATAGGATGTTTAATGATACAACTGACCTCTACATATGCATCAAATGTGATAACTCGAAAATTGTTTAAATCACTGCTCCCAAAGGTAAACTTTACCTTTAACGATGAAAATGGTAATGATGATGATGATAGTGATTCTGATACCACTATACCATCAACAGTGCTGTTACTATTGCTCCTACCAGAAAGGTGGAAAACTCTCCCACCTCCCTTCTACTACTACTACTACTACTACTACTACTACTACTACTACTACTACTACTTCAACTACTAATACTATGTTATTGTTAATTTCGTTTTTGTTTTTCATTTCATCATCTCTTCCATAGCCAAAATATGATACACAATCTTTACAAAATAACAATGACGATTTGTACAAGCAGGTAAAATGGTATATCGGTGTTGTGCAATGTAGTAAATACCAGTATCGGGACAACATACATTAAGTAAATATTAAACAATAGTATAATATATGAACAAAATATTTGTATACACACCTACGCAAACATGTATTCACAATATACATGATATGCATGCAAATAGTTTGATCTTCATGATATCAATGCGAGTCGAAATAGCACTAAGTCGTAAGGAATATGAAGGGAACTTGCAGTACATATTTGCATACGTGTGTAGATATCTAAGTAAACGAACGGGAGATAAGAGGAAGAGGTCCAAGTAAAGCATTTGGACAAGATACCACACACACACACACACACACACACACACACACACACACGCAAACAAACAAGCACATGGACACAGATAAAGAAACAACCATGCAAACCCGAGTAAATAAAACAACACAGGACAAATGGGTCATTTTAATATCTTGGTGTCCATTGAAATAAAAGCGGTACAAGAAAAAAATGTAGGCAATCACAGCAAGACTTTAAATCAAGGCTGTCCGTTGAATTCACTAACTAACAGGAAACTAACAGGGAAGTTAAACAGATATATTGCAATATCCGCTTGACCTATAAAAAAAAAATCCAAGGTGATGCTTAATCCTGTTGTTGTTTTCTCCACATAAATCAAATATTGCCCTAGTATTGATCAGGTTCAAGGAAGCATATCTACACATATAGGGCCCTATAGTTTATTGTTGTATATCTTTATAACATTTACTATCAATCGTCAGTATTTCACAAGGTATAGAGTGGATACGTCTTTCATCGGATCTCTTTACATAATATTTGTTTAAAGAAAAACTCAATTTTACTGAATATACAGTTCCTGATTCTCTTGTATTGCCCTTTTTGTAAGTTTCTTCTTCTACTCTCTGTGAAACTGACATTCTAATCTAAACGGGTGAATTTCTTCCAATTTGGGGCATGCTCTGAGAATTCGATACGTTACGTTACAAATATGAAGACTTGTGAAGGCAAACATGAAGCGCCATTCTTTAAATAATTATGTTAAGGTAGTTAATCTCGTCATCCGATAGAGCAAAATAAAACAATTCAATGATATCTCGGTTGTTGCATGATATTCTTGAAGTTATTATTCAAAAAAAAAAATCACCTATTCCTTATCATTTTCTTTTTTCTTTTCTTTTAGCAGGTATGATTGCAAATATTTGAAAAAAAATGGAGTTAACCCCTTCTTGCAAGTAAACTCTTCACACCATTCCACTTATATGACTAATGCCTATAATTATATAGAAATTATGAGCTACTTATATACTTATGACAGCATTATGAGCTATATCATTATGCTTATGACAACATATACCTTTTCAGCAGCAAAATTCCACAAGGATTCAACGGGATAAACACACACACACACACACACACACACACCCACACTCAAAACACGTATCTGCAAGTCTATCTATTGCTGTTTAGGGAAAATCTATGTACACACACTGGCATCACATTGCATGCATGAGTTTGTGTGTGTATGTTTTTTTTTTTTTTTTAAATCTTTAATGAATATAGGCGGGCGGTACGGCCTTACCACACACACACGCACTGGGAACTACATGTATGTAAATGTTCTTTATCTACTACATGTCAAAACTATCTATGTGTGCAAATCTATTTACACACATTGGCATCACATTGCATGCATGCATGTGTGTGTGTGCTTTTTTTTTAATCTTTTATGAATATAGGCGTGTAGTACAGCCTTTTCACACACAAGAGAACTGGGAATTACATAATTATGTAAATGTTCTTTATTTACTGCATGTCAAAACTACTGGTCAATCTTCTGTCCCGCTCTAATTTTTTTTTTTTTTAATCATACAAAGCACTGAAAGTTTCAAATAATTTGGTGTGCATGTACAAAAGTTAATGAGAGAAAATACGCTCGGTTTATGCAAAATGTAAGTTTGAATATTAGAATATTATATCTCTGTCAGGGCGAATCCAGGAATTCTGCAAATGGGGAGCGCAATTAATATTTCTGGTGCCACTTCCGGTTTCATTTCATTCTTTCTTTTTATTTCTTTTATTTCTTTCGTTTTTAACGAAAAATAAAGGGGGGGGGGGCGGGGCGCCGGTTGCGCCCCTTCTGGATCCGCCACTGCTTGTATTTGTGTATGCGTGTGTGTCAGAGTGTGTGTACATGATTGTGTTCAATCTTTTATGCAATAAAGCTTGATTTGAACCATTAGTGAAAACGCTCACGTGATCTGAATATTCTTATTCCACAATTTATTGTGATGGGAATTTTGAAGCCTTTTACTCTACAAACGTAACACGCGTTAACAACGACACTTACCTTCCAACGAGGACGGCAGTTTATGGGCTTCCAGTGCCCGCCAGGCATGTAGAGATAGGACCCAATCTGCACGGACGACGATCTTAATACCGAGCGTAATCTGCTGCCACTTTTCTTCGCCACCTGGCCCCGTTTTATGGCGGCGAGTTTCTCTCGGAGACCGTCGTTCGCGAACTTGACCGCCTTCTTGACCTCGTCAGTGGCATTTCCGAGGACGATACGGACCGACATTGACATCGATATGTCACGCAGGTCCAACCTCTGTCTACCGACTACGAAAAAAAAAAAGAAGAAAGAATGAAAACAAAAATGTGCACGATATGCATACACATACAAACAGCAGACAGTTCAGACAAATTATATACAAACAAGCAATCACATCATATGTATAAAATTATATAATTTTATGAATATAAATATTTTGTATGTAACTAGAATATATAGTGTATTTGTATATTCGAATTTATATACATATAACTAGCCTTGAGTATGTATTTTGGATGTTTATGCACACATGTATGTACATATAGTCACACACACATATAATATATAATTAAACATATATATATATAGAGAGAGAGAGAGAGAGAGAGAGAAGGAGGGGAAGGCAAACGAGACATTCGTTAAAAAAATGCAAAAAGCAACAAATATCTTCTTTATTATTAAAAAAAAAAAAATTATTTCAGTTCTTATTGTATTCCCGTATGGTGATGAGCGTGAATTCATTAATCCTTCCATCCATTATCCATAATTAATCCATTAGTTCTTTCCAACTCGAGTCTGGAACCTCGAAAAATGGAAAATTGCTCGTGTTCGTTTCTCAGTTATTGATGGAACGAAGGAAGAGGAAACCAAACCTTATATTTAACCCCCCCCCCTTTTTTTTTTAAGGAGACGAAGCGGCTCAAGTGTTCAACACCTGACCAGTCCTTCCCTGGTCTCATAGACATCGTGTTCTAAATCTGCCAGCATTTGGTTTTAATGTCCCATTCTTACAGCTCATGGTTATCACATTCTACATTTTCACACACGCATTTCTCTCTCTAGCTCTCTCTCTCTCTCTCTCTCTCTCTCTATATATATATATATATATATGTATATATATATATTATATATATATGATGTCTTTATATGAATAAGGTCTATACAGTATATTCATTTATTTCATTTAGAAATAATAGTAGTGTACACAACATGTAAAAAAAGCAATACTGTAAATATTCTACACAATGTATGGAAATATGAATATTAACGTAATAAAGTGGGGAAGGCTATAGATCCTTGGTATTCACTATGTTAAAAAAAAGTTAACAATATAACTATACATAGCTATATATATATATATATACATGCATCACTATGTGTGTAATGTATATGTATATATATATATACTTGCATCACTATGTATATATATATATTAATATACATATATATATATATATATATATATATATATATATATATACACACATATAGTGACAGCAATAGACTAAAAGAAAACATGGCGGGGCGGTGCAAGGACAGGTAAATGTATTGCCAGCAAAACTTGCACGAGAGACGTGGCTGTGATGTTGAGTAGTAACCCTTTAATTACGTTTTCGGGCTAATTGCTCTTCTTTAGAATCTACAATGACAATATATAATAACACATAAACAAAATCAACCTCGGTGTAAAATCATACTAAACTTAACTAACCTTCAATATATTAATTCTATACATTCAAAAATATACTAAACATAACAATGAATGCAAAACGAACAAAATTACAACACATTTTTAACAAGTAGCAAATAACAAAAAAAAAGGTTATGTTTGTTTGTATATATATCAGTCAGGGAGACAGCCGATTTTTAGGGAATGGAGATATTCGCGAAAAATCGGGAAAGTTGGACTTAATGAATTATTCATGACCTTTCCGCAGTCTCTGGCAGAAGCTCGACGCGTACAAAGTCAATGGCTATCACTGCATCGTTTTGACATGCATGTCTTTAAAAATTCACCTTAAAAAATCCTCATTTAATGTTGATATTGAAATTTCACCCAATGACAGATGAATAACCAAAGTTTATCTCCTCCAAAAATCAATATTCACATATAGTGAGGAAAATTTGTAATTGAAGGATGAAAACGCGAATCCAAAGTGTATTTTTTGAATCTCCGTGTCATAGTTTCTTTCAAGGCGTTCTTATTTTGCAGCGATTATTCAACGAAACATAGGGACGGACTGTGTGTGTGTCTGCAATGCGCTATGCATGAATCGCGTTAACACAGTGCACGCACGTACCGTGCGTACATGAGCGCTGTTACCGCTGAGCTTCAACGTCTATGGGAATTGTGGTAGCCTGTCATGTTTTTGCCGATATTTCTATCAACAATTCAGTTATTTTTTTCGTCAAATGATCAAGAGTTGGTGAGAACTGGTATTGTACTTAGATAGTCCGGTCCCCTAAACTCCTGGTTTGCCCGTATTTCTGTGGAATGTCCGAATGAAAAGAGCAAGAGACGGAAGGCACCGCCACCGTAGGTGTTCTAATAGGTTGCATGACGCTGGAGCTCTCGCACAGCCGTCGAACGTCAACTGCGGACCGCCGGAGCTCCGGGGTTCTTTCTTTTGCTACATGACCATCAGTGTCCTCATACTTTCTTGCTCTCTTGCGATCATGCTCACTGGGTTAAAAGTTACAAGCCTCATGCAACCACAAGGTTACCTCATCTAGATCATCGCAACATCACACGTACACTATCACGGTAATGAACCAGGGAACTATATTGCGACATCCACCCTCACTTTGTCTCTAGAAATGTTTGATCAACACGTCACAATCACATATGCTTTTAACTAAAATAGTTGAAATTGAAATAGAGTTAATAGATGATAATTACCTCTCACTATTAGTCTTGTCTTGTGAAGGTTTTTGTTGTTCTTCAAACTTGCATGTCTCTTCCTCGTGCTCTAACTTCGATCAAAACATAGGTCTGCACGACCATGCTCCGCCTTCCAACAACACAATGTCGATGTGCATGGTCAATTCACTTGCTGTTTTGTTTTTTTCTGCCATGGGGGTCGCGAAACGAAGTGATTGGTTATGGGGATTTTGCTTATCAGCATCATCACTGATCACGGGTACGCAGCAACAGAACGATGGAGGAGAGAGGGGGAGAGAGAGGAGCGCTAAAAATAGCTACACACAACGATCCGTCCTCCAACTCGATGCGGATGACCCTCCGTGTGTGTACGCTCGCGTGTGTGTACATGTGTTTCTCTCTCTCCCTCTCGGTGAATTATTCTCATAGCGACTGGAAAAAGAACATCTGTAACGGTTCGCTCTGACCATATCGCGTCGCTCCGTTACGTAACATCTGCTCGCGGTTCAATGTTCCCTATTTGGGGGGATTTCAATCTTCCCTCAAAATAGGTAGTCTCCCTGACTGTATATTGAGTAAGTTGTCCACAAGACTGAAACAAAGTTCATGCTGTATTCGCCAACAGTTTATTTCGGTACACAAACTTTCGAGCGATTCGCCCTTTCTCCAGTGTTGAAACTGTTGGTAAATACAGCATAAACTTTGTTTCAGTTTTGTTTTTGATGATACAGTGTATATATATATATATATATATATATATATATATATATATATATATCTATATACAAACGGTCTGATATGACACAGAAAAAAAAAATATTTGAGCGCTTTCCTTTTCTTACCGAGGCCTGCGATGTTATGTTCTTCACATGTCTTTTGATATCTTACGCCAGGTAGATGATCTGGAAACAAATAATGATAATGGTGTTACGCACAGGACGACAACAAAAACCATCATGATTATCATTAGCTGCTATTATCGCAACAAATTTCACCATGTTCATACTAATACCAGTCATTTTCAACTTTAATACTTTTCGTCACCTCTTTTTGGTTGTTGGTTTAACTCGAGTTTGCTTTTCCTGGCATCTATATTTTAAGATATTACTCTTCTGTATATCAGATCTTTTCAAGTAGCTGCAAAGAAATGTAAAAATTACACTTGACGTTATGATCATGTTTACCAACCTATGACACATTTGTTCTTGACCCTTTTCGGATCTTGTTGCAATTTGACCTTCGACCTTCGACCTCTGAGTCATTGCATTGTCTTCCCTGACAGTACCATCGACTACAAGTAGTGTCAATTAATACACAACCATTTTCCTTTTAATGCTGGAAAGTCCAGACATGTGATAAGGGACCGAAGTATAACAAACAGAAACCTCTGAGGTTTAAGTATATTTGGATAAAAAAAGTAAAACGACCACATTTAGAACCTTACACTTTAAAAATTATGTGAGCATTAGCAAATTGACATCTGTCAAAAAATTTAAAAATCTAGATAATTTGATCGGTAAAATGCATTGTGTCTCCACTGACTAGCACATAGAACTCAGACGAATTCATTCCGTTTTTCAATGAATACAAAAAGGAAACCAACATCCCTGATATAATTTACCTGAGAATTGTAATGATAAAGAAACAAATTATTTAAAAAGAAAGGTAGACATATGTGCCGAAGACTTTAATAAAAAATTAATGGAATTAAACAAAAAGAGAAATTACAGAATTGACAGGCATCATAGGAACTTCGATGTTTCTTGAAAACATTTGGAACGTTATTACTCTTTTTTTTTAAATCACGTCTGATTTAAATGAAACTTTTGAAAAACTGATATGTCTTAAATGCAATTATTTGCAAACATGGCAATTGCACGGCCTGAAGTTTCCCCCTCTCATACAAGCGATTATAATTACCTGTGCTGATACTTTTCCGGCGTGCTGTCTGCGATGAATTCAAATGTAGCTTTTTCAACTTCAGAAGTTTTGTGAGATTAAATTTCGCGACCGGATGGGAATTATTGAGGTAGCCGTGGGTTTGAATAGAGAGGTTACGAAATGCATGGTGATCATCCGTCTTGCTAATTTTCCGAGAGAGTAGGTAAGTCATCTTAACTTTACCTATAGAAAAACAAACAAGTGTTTGTAAACAAGAATGAAGAATAAGAAATGCTAACACCTGAAGCAAAATATTCAAAATCTGACAAAACCATTTACTTCTGATTGTCGAGTTACGTCCCGCTTAGCTAAGTACTTTATTTCACTTTTTCTTTGTTTCTTTTCATAAGGCGTCAGTGTGGATATCATTTGATATTATTGATAAAGATCACTTTGTTGATCATGGGGGGGGGGGGGAAGCATTGCAAAAAGATCTGTGTGACCATCAGACGAACATATAACAGTTAAAAAGAAAGACAACACAAGCCAAAGCACAAGCACACACAGCCAATTGAACAGGCAAAGATAAGCTGTTGACGACAGTCTGTGGAAATATTCAAGTTTTTCAGTTGAGGGAGCGCAGGGTAAACTGTTAATTAATCAATACATGAATATACACACACAAAAAAAAATGAAAAGAAAAAAAAATCACGAAATTGATGAATGGTCTTTCCAACGAATCAACAATGTACTGTTCAATCTAATTAAGAAAAAGAGAAAGAATCACACTTACAGACGGGTTTTTATGTACAGTGTACCACCAAAAATAGTAGGCTATGCCCTTCATTGATTAACAAATTGAATGACCTGGGGTCATACCATTTTTGCCTCCCAAGTTATGCGATAAGTGTGGCGTAAGTAATGAGTATTGAGAGGATATTGTACGCGAGTATTGTACACTTACACAGCAGGACAAAAGAATCATTTCATTTTGTACATCCGGGACTTTTACATAAACTTACGTCATCATTGATAATTACCAACAACAGCGTCCTGGCGGATAGTGTCCAAAAAGAAGAAGGGGATGGAAGCAGCTATGCAGACGAGAAAGATGAAAAGTACGATGGTGGAGGGACTCCGAAGTCGACATAGTCGCAGAAACGTAAGCCACCACGGGCTAGTCGTTACTGGTTGACTTCCCGCCACTGTCCACGTCATATTCTTCCTCTTCTCCCTTCCGAGGGAGAGTTTCTGCACTTTCAAGGGTCACACCTGTGAAGATAATGCATGCAACTTTTCTTCTGGCAGCACTCTCAATTTGCCGCATCACTAATGTGGGTGGGGGGGGGGGGGGGTTAACCAACAAAATAATAATAAAAAAACCCTCAGAAAAACAAGTTAGGACACACGGTTGTAATTCGTTATTCAAGAGATTCGTTAATCTAAAAATGTAAAGGGCTTTGTTATTCCGAAGGGTCGTTAATCCGAAATTGAAATAACTTTCAGTATTTTGAAAATTCGTTAATCCCAAACTGTAAGAAAAAAGTCTTTATTCCTTATGTTAGCTCATCCGAAAATAAAATATGGTTCACATTTTCAGAGGTTCGTTAGTACGCGCTTTTGGGATTTAAATACAGAATCTTCTTATCACTCTCGGATTAACGAACCTTCGGAATACCGGACCTTATTTCACTTTTACGAACCTCCGGTATAACGAACCATTGGAACAAAGCCACAAATGTTCGGATTAAGGAAGCCTCTTTCATTTTCAGAGTAAGGACTATCTAAGTACACGCATTTTATGTTTCATGTGGTTAATTTTCGTGGATATAATGAATATTATGGACATAGTGAATAAAATGGCCCTTTGGAATAGAGAAATTTATTTCATTTCCAGATCAACGAATCTATGGAATAACGGACATCACCCGAATGCACGGTCCGATAACACATGTTAATTTGGGTGGATGAGGTTGATTTTCATTACGAAAATCCTCTTCAGAATGAAGCTGATCAAAACTTCAACAGAATTGAAACGAAATGTCAACGACAGTTTTCTGATGCAGGCATGCTTTTTAGTTGTAATTGCTAATCCTGAGAACAAAAATGTAAGAAAAGAAACGCAGTTATTACAACTACGACAGGAATTGACTAAATCGCCCGGTCACCTGCTTACTGGAGATTATAAGGTTAAATGACACACAAGTTGGGTCATTTGAAAATCAACGATCAAAGAAAGAGAACATAATATCCCATGGAGTACTAATTTTCAGCGATTATTTTCTTTCACTTAATGATTTATTCCGAACACTCATCTCCAAAGATGACTTTAAAAAAGCGAGGCACTCGTATTTGAAACACTGTGTATCTGTGTGTGTTTTTGTACAATAACACCACTCCGAAGACACCTGAAACATTAAGTAAATGACAATTGACACGTAATTCTAGTATTAACATACGAAATAGAATATGTAGTTCGAGGATCTGAGAACCCGTAATTTTGTGGAAGCCAGACTTTGTCGACGTTACGAGTTACAATTTATAGATAAGTATGATGAAAATAAATAACTCTCCAACATCTTCTTAAATCTGGTGTCTATGTTCTGGCAGTTGCACCTTTCCTATTGCCTCAAATGTTTATTTTGTACCAAGTACTTTCAAATTCGCTTAGATGCAATTTCCGTTTTAGTTTTCGTATTTATTATGTTTTTACGGAGTGTCCCTCTTAAGTAAACGCTCTTGCAATACTTTCTACAACGCAGTCAAGCTGGAACATAGATTGTGTGTGTCTGTGTCTCTGTGTGTGTATGTGTGTGTGTGTGTTCCATTTATACACATGACCCTGGGGAATTCGGTTAAAATGTACAAATAGGTGGCTGTGTGATCTGTGGAGTCTATCTTGTTCTACGCAAGATTATCTCGCTTGTTAAATTTCATGAGCGCCGCGGTGCATACTAGGCGTAAAATATCAAATGGGGTCGTATTCTGAGGGCTTAATTAACATTCAGATCAGAGATTTGCTTTTCTGACAGCTCAGTTAAGTAGGAGGCTCATTAACGACCATGACAACAAGCGTTTTAGCGGGAAAGTCATGCACAAAACAAGTTAGACTTTACAACCAGCTGCAAATCATAAATTTACAATGCAATTTACCTAAGCTCATGACGATGTGTAGAACGGCACTCGCGTCCTGGAAACCTCATATAGTTAACATACAGATATAGAAATACGGCCATGGCAACTGCAGATGCATTTGATATGCCTTTATCGCATTATTTCCTCAATAGGTCACAGTACATTTGACAATGTGTGACAACACCCTTACATGATTTGACAGACCTTTGACCCTTTATCTTCGACCCCTTGGATCCAGTCTCTCTCTACAGAATCACTGTGCGGTGATGCATACTTAGTTTAATTTAGTGTGTAAAGTGAATCATTTCCGAGGTATGGAGAAAAAAGTGCAATTTCAACAGTAAATAGTGCAATTATCGCATGTGAACCCGACCTTTGACCCTTGATGTTTGACCAAAGGGCACAAAACTTCAAAAAAAAAATCATTGTTACGCAATACATGCATGCATCATAATGTAGCATAATGTTTTGGTGTTTTTTTAGCATTTCATTTGACCTTTGACCTAAGACCTATAGACCTAATAGACCCCGTGGCTCAAACTGTTTCCAAGAGAACCTTTTTACGGTAATGCATGTATACGCTAAAAGAAAAAAAAAGCTTCACGGAGGAGTAAATTTAGTTTCGTATAGTTTAGTGTATATTGTTGTAATAAACGGACATGAAACGTAATTGCCATTCTGTACGTTTCATGTCCTCTTTTCAATCGTATTACGGTATCCCAATCTCAGCTCAATACCTTTGAAGAAAAATAAAACAGTAATCAAACTCAATTAGATAGAGTATTGTTAATTTCAAAAGAAATCACTCCGAATGAACCACTGAATTAAAAAGAAATGAAATAGAGGATTATTTGTAGCTATAACTTTGTCTCGCACAAATCGTCTTCTTTCAGATGCGTCAAACAAGAAGAGGTAGGCCTCGTTGTTTATTAACATAGTACATGTATATTCAGTTCAATTAGATAAAGAATAAAAGTGATGCCAAAAGTTGTCCATCAATATGATATAAGAGTACCCACATTCACTTGCACTCACAAGCACACCCACAAAACACATGCATACACACACAATTATTCATTTGCATATATGTATATATATATATATGTATATATTAATGTATATATGTATATGTACATATGTTTATACAAACATATATATATATATATATATATATATATATATATATACAATTACATTCATGTGCTGCAGCTCGACAAATAAAAAGTTTTTTTTTTCAGTCTAAATCTTACATAACACGTGACAGACACACACGCACACATACATACAAATCAGCTAACCAAGCCTGTCTGTCGACTTACTTACCTGGCATACGTGGGACGATCATAAACGCCACTTTTAATCCGCCTGTAATATTGAATCGTATGGACACAATTTTTGCCAGTGCACCGTCGGGCTATCATAAAGTCACGCCACCTCCGGAGCGTAGCAGGTTGCTCGGATTCCCGGCGATATGCACTTGAACGTGCACAATCCGTCCACATCGGCACAACACACTGTACTACCAACGAGTGAAAAAACAGTCTGAGAATATGTTGTTCATAAAGAATGCGTCGTTAATGAAGGATGGACTGTGGTAGTTTTCGTGTGCGTGTGTGTGTGTGTGTGTGTGTGTGTGTGTGTGTGTGTGTATAAATGTATGCGTTTTGTTCAAGGTGACAAACCAATAGCGGTCCTTATTTTGCCAAGGCCACAACAGACTGAAACAAAACATACATAAAAAAAAAAAAAATCCTTCACCCTCAACAGTCTGAGAGCAAAGTGTTGGCCAATGAGGACCTAGGAAATCATGACGAGGGATGGCTGCGCTGTGTGAGGCATTGATCCGTGTCATAATGTTCGCATTATATTTGCTGTTAAAAGACACAATAGGCGGTTGTTGGTTTTGTGCCACCTTACATGGTCGAGCAGAACGATATATGGCGACAGACTCTTAAAGGCATAATTTACCATTTGCAGATAAAACAAAAACCCAGTTCTAGTGCTTCACAATAGCTCCAAAATGTGAATTAGGGATAGAAACAACCAATGTAAAAATTTGAATCAATATAGTTAATGTTAAGTACTGTTAAATATACAAAATGTGAACAATAGTTATAATGAAGTGTTTCGAGACTAAACCGTCTGCAGAGATGGTTTATTGAGTAAAGTAGTGATATATCCTTATATTTTAGGCTTTATTGCAATTTTTTTACATAGTAGGACGTTTTGTGATACAACTGACCTACCCATATGCATCAAATGTGATACTGTATCTCGAACATTTTTTTTTTTTTACATCCGTCAACCCTTGATGGCATCAAGACCATTCCCACAAACGTACTGCAAGATCCTACCTTTCATTTCACATTTCTTATCATTTTCACATCTGCTTTAAAAAAAAAAAGCAAAAAAAAATATATGCAAGAACAGGACATGAAACATAAACCATATAGGAGATTTCAGTATGTAATAGGGAATCTAGAGCTGCAGATTGACGCAGCCCAAAGAAAAAAAAAAAAAGAAAACTGCGCACGACAAAAGACAAATAAGAAGGTAAGAAGTAAGAAAACATGTATATATATGTATATATATATATATGTATATATATTATAAGCATAATGAGAATTCACGTATTGGCTCCACGAAGAAATGATGAAATAAACTGGTAATGCATTTTCATCACTTATATATATATATATATATATATATATATATATATATATATATATATATATGATGAAATAAACTGGTAATGCATTTTCATCACTTATATATATATATATATATATATATATATATATATATATATATATATATATATATATATGAATTAGGGCATGTCATGCCATAAAACTGAACCCATGCACTGTATTTTAGAAGTGCTTTGATCTTTTTGCACGCTTTATGTGGTATTGTGTGGTGAAAAAAAAAAGTGAGTGTATGTGCAAAATGCATATAACGTTGAATTAATTGTGTTTAAGAGCAGTCATTAAAAATTATGGACAATTTTGGGAGTGATGTTCAGCATACTAAAGGTAGATTATAACCTGGCGGTTAATTCCAGTCAATCAGACTGTCCAGGTAAAGTAATGTTACTTAGTTACTAATACTAAACCTGTAAAAATGTTGTTCATGAAGATAATTTGAATCCTCCTCCCTCAAAAAACAAACAAACCCCAAAACAAAACAAACAAAACAACCCCAAAACAAATAAACAAAACACTTCTTTAGTTTTCATCCCTTCGTAACAAAAACGGGTTCTGTTACAACGGACACAGGTCTTTCACTGGCGATCGCTATAAAAACAGGAGGAAATAAGAGCCCATTGGTTTCTAATATGGGTGCTGAATTAGTATGTAAACGTCGGTGTCATTCAAAGTATAGTAACATGATGGTGTCATTTTTTTCATCCCGGATCCTAACGAGTTTGTAACCTTTCTGAAATACGGGTCAAGTTGATATCCAGACAATAGTGTGGCACTACGATGAAAGTGATTTGGTACTTGTGCACTCGTTGTTCTATACTCTCGAGAGATTTCGCTGAGCCCAACACACTCACACCTGGTGGGAGGTTCCATGAAAAGCTGGGAACCAGTTAAAACTCCAGTTTACCATGAACTTGATGTTCTTGCTGTGATATAAAGTTTAAAGGGGCCGCAGAAGAGGAGGAGGACAAAGAAAGGACAAAGGGGGGGGGGGGGGGGGCAGAGGAGAGACAGGCCGAACACTCTCGACCCTACTCATCTGTTCTCATTTATGAAATGATATTCAAAATCAAGTTGTCATTGCATGCACTATATCTAATAAAACAAAAAATGATTATGATGATATTGATATGATAATAACGTTCATTCGAGGGTTTGTTTTCTTTTTGTTGTTGTTGTTGTTTCAAGTTTCCGCTATCCTAGTAAAGTGAGATGATAAAAGATCAATAAGAGAGCGGCAGAAGGAGAAAGAGAGAGAGAGAGAGAGAGAGAGTGATGAAAATAAGTGTGTGTGTGTGTGTGTGTGTGTGCGTGCGCGTGTGTGTGTGAGTATCTCTGTCTGTATGTGTCTCTCTGCGTGTGTTTAAATATCTGTGTATAGGCATGTTATAGTGTAGTTTCATACAACCCATGCAGTGTGCATCATTGAACACCGCATATTCTTTGCTAAGAAAGTGGTGCGTGGCATTGCTACATAAGCCGCAGTCTTATTCAACGGAATCAGCGGATGTAACCGACGTCTGTTTTTGTGCACATATTGGAATGTTGTGTTGACGCTCCAAATCACCAACCCGACGACATAGTTCTTTATAATGTTTTGTGCTTGTCTGTTTTCAACAAACGGAATCAGTATAGGTAAAAGGGAAACTATATAGAACGTTGCACTTTTGATCTTCCTTTTTGAAAAAATATGGTGCTTCTAGATCTGTGTTTAACTCAGATCATTACTGACTCCTACCATGCCTACGACAAAATTGAGATTAAGAATCTCTCCCATTGGTAATTATGTCATCTATGTAGATGTGTATATACTAGGTGTTACAAAAAACATTTTCCACTTTTGATCTTTACAAGTTCAAAAACTATTATAGTATACCAAATAACACTGACATTGATATGAGCACTATCTGAATAGTGTACAATTTTGTTGGAGGCAATTTAGAAATGAAAGCATAAATCAGTTTCATTAAATCCATTTATTCATTTTTAAGTTAGGTTCCAAATTTTGCTCTATTTTTTCCCTCTTTACAAAACTTTCATTTTGCACAGGGGTCAATAATTTATTGGTGTGTATGGGAGTGTGTGGTTAACACTCAGACAATGGTCTTTAACAATGGCCAGGGTTTGAATGCTCTATAACATATTCATGAGAACCATTCCACTATCACTGCTATAGTCTTTATTCATCCTGAAATGTAGTGTATGCAAGCGCATGAAAACATGTGCTTACTTTTTCATGTGTATGCATTTTACCACATACTATCAATTCAGACTAGCAGTGTCCAGGGCAATCCATCATGAGCTATCAATAAAAGCATTCATGTGCCTTGGAGCAAGAGACCAGAAGCCTAGTCAGCAGAGCTCTGAAAAGGTGGTATTCGTGATATTCGTGTCCATTGTTCAGGGTCATTGTAAGTACACACTCACATACACGTCATTGGTTCCTGTGTAAAGTTCAATTTTGTACAGAGGGTTAAAATTTAACCAATATCTGGAACTTAAAAACTTATCATGGATTTAATGAAACTGATTCATGCTCTAATATTTAAATCACCTCCAACTGAATTATACACTATTCAGCTATTACTCATTTATCTGAAAAATAGTTTTCGAACTATTAAGGATCTTAAAGGGTGTGTACAGTTCTGGTCGAGGTGAGGATTTAGCTTTTAACGTTTTGCGAGATATTCAGAAACCACTCTATGAGATGTCAAAGAGCATGCAGTTCTAAGGGGTATCAAAAGTTTATTCGATGAAAATCGGTTTTGAAATGGCTGAGATATCCAAAAACAAGGTAAAACAAAGAGATCCTAATAAAGTTGTGGTATGTCGCCTTTTATTATTAGCACTTTTGGGGATATCTCAGCCATTTGAAAACCAATTTTCATCAAATAAACGTTGAATCCTTCTTAAAATTACATGCTCTTTCATATTTCATAAGAGGCTTTTCATTATCTCACTTAGGAATGTTCAAAACATGAATCCCCACCTCAACCAGTACTGTACAGTCCCTTTAAGTGAGAAACGTTTTTTGTAACACCTAGTACATACATACACATTGACCCACACATTGTAAGCGCACAACCATATATATACATATACCGTATACGTACATCGGTTGTTGGACTGAAATGCATTACTACCCTACTTCGTCATCTTTTCTGAACTGCATGGTACCAACATGCGGACTGCAAACATCATTATATACATATATATATATATATATATATATATATAATGATACATGCGGACTGCAAACATCATTATATATATATATATATATATATATATATATATATATATATATATATATATATATATGTTGTTTTTGTGTGTGTGTGTTTATGTGTGATCATTAGCAATGATTAGGGTACAATGTACCATGCAGAAACAGCTCTGCCGGAAGCTCTCTTGGCAATGAAGTGAAACCACAGCTTGTTTTAACTGTATTGTGAGCCATTGGTCCCGTGGCTTCTAAACTGTTTTGATGGGCGAGTCATAAATCTGCATTTTGAGGACGTGTAATCCAGACACGATTATTTAGCTAAGTGTTTTAAAGGGGCTGTTGTTTGTGTTGGAGTGGAACGACCACCGACGATCGGGAGCTTTCAGCTCTGCTTCCACATCGATACAATGTCGGAAATCTGGTGCGATTCTGATACAATTAGTACATTATTTGCACACATTTTCATACTCGGTAACAAAATTATCAAAATGTACTTTGCAAATATGAGTCAAACAGTGACTTAAATTGATGTAGAATTGCTAATGAATCAATAGGCCATTCCTTATTGGGATGTCTTTAGTTCGAAGGCCTTTCTCGAGGAGGCGCGCTTTAAATCTATTGGTAAGAGATTTCCTTCCTGGGCATGCTGGATGATGATAAAATCATGCCTTTATCCTCTTCAAACATTTTGCTTATGATCATGGTCTCCTACATTTCTAAACATAGATTTACTTTTCTTGGCCTCTTGTATTACAGGTACACGGAATCTTAAAGGTCCAGTTTACCTTTGGGAACTGTGATTTTAAAAATATTCAAGATACATGTATCACATTTGATGCATATGTTTATGTCTGTTGTTATCACAAAACACCCTACCGTATCATAACATTTTTGCAATAAAGCCTAAAATATAAGGAGATATCAGTATTTTTCTCAATAAACCATAAATGTAGACGGTTTAGTCTGGAAGCATTCTTATTATAACTGTTGTATTGTTCACATTTTGTGTATTTAACAATACTTGATGTCGATTATATGGATTCTATTTCTTGTTACAGTGGTTGTTTCTATCCCTAACTCACATTCTCAAACTAATTCAAAGCATTAATGCTAGGTTTTGTTTCATCTGCACATGATAAATTATGCTTTTAATTCACATGTGTAAAATAACAGCTTCAGTCTTTACTTTGCATTATCAAAAAAAAATGTACATTTAAGTCAATCATTTAACTGTTTTCAGGTAGATCGTTGTTCAAATATTACTCAATAACTATTTTAATTGACCTTGTGCTATACTATAAAAATGCCGAAATAAAGTGAAATAAATAAAAATGAAACGAAAGAGAATAAAATGAATAGATGAAATAAACAAAATCAAACAAAAAGAAAGCTAAGTAGAATGACTGATTCATGTTAAAGAAAAATAATTAGAAGGCATTTAAAATGGATGGAATAGTTTTTGTTGAGAAGGGCTCTGAAGGGATGAAATAGTTTTTGCTGACTAGGCTTCAGGTTTCCAACATTTTTGTAAGATAATGGAAAACCTCTTTTAAGATATGAAAGAGCAAACAATATTCTCAGTGGAATTCAAGATTTATTTCATGAAATTGATTTTAAAATGGCTACGATATCCAAACACAAAGAGGTCCTAACAAAAGGTGGATCCCACATTTTAGTAGGACCACTTTGTTTTACTTTGTTTTTGGATATTGCAGCTATTTCAAAATTAATTTTCATCAAATAAACTTTGCGAATTCATGTTTTTTATGTTCTATGATATTTCATAAGTGGGTTTCTAATTATCTTACAAAAAAAAGTTCAGATTTGAATCCCCCATCTCAACCAAAACTATACAATAGTATATACTATACTTTATCTAAGTATTACATCCAGTATTGTTTGACAAGGATTTTGGTGTATATTAAACCATGATACATTCCACACACAAAGACATTTTAATTGACAGTTCTTTTCATCGGAATTGTGCAAGTCGTAGCAGTGTTTTTAATGAAAGTACGATTATTATGCCATCAGAGACATTGGAAGTGAGAGGGAAAGGTCTTAGGCTGGTATATCTTGATTAGACTTATAAAAAGCTGAAAGGGTGACGTTACCCTATATGGAAAGTGTGTGTATGTCATGTGAATGATGAACGAAAAGTCTGGACGAACAACTAAATAATCCTTGCATATAGCGATGTACAGTATATACGCAGTCTGTTCGAGGGGGAGAACAAGAGTACAACGAAATACTGTTGTTACTTAAGATGGTGAAGTTATACTTTTCAACAGCAAGAAACAAATGGAGATAGAACCTAATAAATGACACCAAAATTAGGAACAGCAAGGATTGCATACATTCGGGAAACAAGGACTTTGCCTTGCACTTGTGCGAAACGAGCGGAGAGCCCCTAATGCATGGATAGATAGCTTCATTGTATTGTCAAGTGCCTAATTTGCAAGTTATTAATCTTTTGTGACATTATGTTGTGGGTTCAGACCATGGTAACCTGGTGACGAACTTTCTGACGATGTGGCGCTCACACGTAATGCGTACCAGTGAAACTGAAAACCATTAATCTCGTTAATCAGGTGTATAGATGCTATTAAACCCAGAACACACTGTGACGATTTCACGCTCTTTTGTCTTCACCACACGGAAATGCTGTGCTTTATAACGACGTTCAAATGACTGCAAAACACTAAAGCAAACATAAGTTTTGAAAATCATGCTGTCACTTTCAAATCATCTATGACCTTATATACATCACCGGGCTGTTGATTCCTTTACTGCACATTAATGTCATTGGGCAAAACTGACTACTGGATTCGGTCACTCAGAGATTTTATTATTTCTTTTTATATAATACCGTCAAAGACGGACATTGCTTGTGCTATATGACAGACACACTTCTCATAAATGTGATATATCACAACAATATTTTCATCTCATGAATTAATAGCGGCTCTACGAAAAGAAAAACATATTTCAATCTCTTGCCGAGTTGACTAATTCGTCATTCATCTTCATTCGATGCAATCATGCCTGCATCATCCACCTATAACCATTGCGCGTGTATGCCTGTTAATATAGCTCATATTTAACGTAACACATGTTTAAAGACTAGAGTAAAAAATGACACTTGAGTATATTACATCAAAAAGTGATTCGTGACCAGCAAGAGTAGAACACATATTGCCGCACCTATTCTCGTGTTAATCGTGATAATGAAATCAATCGCATGTATTATGTTACATTCGTCTATACACCTCTCCAGCACAAAATCAAAATAACATCGGAGAAAAGTGTAAACACCAATGGCACATATACAGACAAAACTGACACGCGAACTCTCGCACCTGTCCAATGTACAATGAACCATCTTCGGAATATCACATAACATCACTTTATACTACAGGCAAACAGCATACCAATGATGATATACAAAAGTCAACAGATCCTTGCTTAGCGGATGCTTGTTTATCCTTTTTTCTGCTCTTTTCTGTATGTAAGAAAAATGGCGCCTCTATTTCAACAAAGCATGATCTGGGAGGTATACAATTTACTCTTTATTGGGAGGGCTGCTAATACAGGTGTTGTTTACACAGAGCCAAACGGGCACTGTTACAACCGACCCATGTATTTCACATGAAATTCCATTCCCAAGAACAAATCCATAAAATCCTAAAACCTTTTGTTTTTGTTTTTGTTTCTCCGTACTCGACCGTCCTGGTATTCACATCAACAAAAATGGGATTCTGTTCAGTCTTCGTAACGTATAGGTTTCTTAAATTTTTGGGTCGATCATTCTATAATGTGTACAGTAAATTGTACTCTTTTCTACAATAATCTTTGTGCATAACTAATGTTCCGGATCCTGGTTATTTGTGCAGTTCGGTTGAAGAGTTCACAGCATGACAAACACAAGAAATACATCCAAATAATCAAACACAATTAAAACCTTTGTTGCGTGACTTTCTCATATTTGATGAAGTTATTTGAAAATCTAATATTCGAGCCTACAGGCAACATGAGTTGGAGAACACCCAAACACACACACATACATACACACACACACACACACACACACACACTCACACACACAAGGTACATTCACATTAGCACGACTAACTCAGCACGCATTAGCATTAAAATCCGACTTAATTTCGGCGAGAACAATAGCTGACTTACCATTCATAACAGAAATCCACAGCCTTTTTTTTCTCTCCAAAGCGATATCCAAGAAGAAGGTCTTGCCCTCAAAAAGCCTGATCACTTTGGAGCGGAAAATTGATTATACACGTCTAGAACTTCTCAAATATGAAAAGTGTAGATGCTCTTTATAAATAATGATAGTCTTAAAAGGTCTAAAGATTGAATTTGAACATAATTTATATCCTGAAGTTTGAGCGGCGAGCACTTGAGGCTTTCAAGTAATCTATTTTCTGTTCAATTGTGGAAGGAAGTCAGGAAAAACACTATTTGAAAACCCACAAGGGACCCGCGAGCGAACAAAGCGAGCGATTGCTCAAGAATGTATACCTTTTCCACGTAGCCGGAGAAAGCAATACATTGTGATGAGGACTATAACTCTACACACATTGTAATAACAACCCATGGATGGACTGAATCGATAACTATACTGACTTACCATGCCATAAGTCTATGCCTTTCAATGGTGATATCCAATGTTTCAGTTTTATTTTCTATCACTTAGAGCAGAGAAGTCTTGCTTGAATTCAATATGCGCTTCGTCTACAAACTTTGAATCTGAACGTTGGATAAAATGCATACATGGGGTAGCGTGGTTCGATACTGTACAGGAGACCTGCAAAACTACGTGCTAGTTTTACAATCATGTCAGAAGATGGAGCCAGGATTCATAACAGAAGTAGACTGCGTGAGTTTGATAATGGAAATGGTCTCGACTATTTAGATACATGTATGTACACTATTCAGTTCATTATAGTGTGCATGCGGCTGTCGCGTTGAGGCGCATTAATATGAGAGCTGAACTTGTGAGAGGACCGTATTCGTTTGGCGTGCTGCGTAATGTGCATTCATATTTTGTAGTATACCGGTACCAGTGGTGTTTGCATTTCAGCGGCGAATGCAGCGTTTGGTGTGGTACTATGTGCATTCTGGGGCCTCGTAGGATGGAGAAATGATTGGGTTATTTGTCATATCATTAAAGGTCCTGTTTACCTTTGGCAGACATGTTTGGGAACAGAGATTTAAAAATGGTAATGTTCAAGATATCACTTTTGATGCATATATGTGTAGGCAGGTCAGTGGTACATCCTACCATATACCACTGTTGCAATAAAACCTAGAATATAGGGAGATATCACTATTTTTATCATTAAACCATAACTGTAGACGGTTTATTCTGGAAATGTTTTTATTATAGCTATTCTTCACATTTTGTATATTTAATAACACTTAACATTATTTAAACTGGTTCAAATTTTTACATTGGTTGTTTCTATCCATAACTCACATTATAGAACTACTTTGAAACAAAAAAAAAAATGTTTGGACAATACAATGGACAGAGTTGGATCAGCCGTGTAGACAACCGTGTGAATTGGTTTCGTGTCCCACGCATAGCTGCACATAACAATCGATAATTTGGCACGTGATAACGAGCAGAGCAGTAAGTTTTCCTTTTTTCTTTTTTCTTTTTTTTTTTGCAGCGCACAGTTGCACTCCCGTGCAGTCAAGTAGCGAAAAAAAAGATGAAGTGAACACTGGTCATTCATTTCTGTGTCTCTGATTGGCTTTATTCTTAATCCCATTTTATAAAAGGTTTTTGAACATAGCTGGTTAAAGAAAGAGATGGGATAGCAGAACTACATCTTGATAACCTTTCTGACTGAAATGGTCTCGATGTATGACATGTTTGTTTGTTGTTGTTTTTTAGCGAAGGGGAATATAGGATGTGGATGTTTGGGCGTATATTTTAACAACCATTATCACATAACTAGTTATGAAAAGGACTTGACGAACGAAGAAGTCACAAACCTTTCATACGATGTTTGTTTATCACTTTATATCACTTCACGATGAAAACAGCATGGCATTATAAGCCTACATCATAGATCGATGTGATTTACACTAGACTTGAAAACATGTATATAATTGAAATACAGCTTTAAACTAAGAGTGAACTGCCCAATCGTATATTAACTAAGATATTAGAAATTAATGTATATATGCAAATGATTCAAATAGCATATTATGATACACCATCTGTATAATATTATGTGAAAACTCTGTGATTAAATCTCCTAATTTGGTGGTATGCGTGGGAATTAGTAGGAAAAGAATGTGTCGTATTTCATAAAATGTATCTTTCAATTTTAATACCCTTACGAAATGTGTCAATGTCAACAAAACGACTTAATTGTGAATACATCTGTTTTTTGGGCGACTGGCAAGAAAAGACTAGACTACGCTTGGATCATTCATGCAGAACAGGAGTCAATAAAAGAGATGCAACCCCCGTAGTCAACGGTTGACCTGCTTATCAAGCCTTTGGTTAAACTATTGCTTTCTTTTATTAAGTTTTGTTGTTGTTTTCTTTAAAGGGAAATTCCAGACGATTTACATAATTTCACATCATGTAGTACATAAATCGACAACTCCAGGTATAGATTTGTGGAATTTATTGTGGTTCTTGATCAGAGAAACAATACTTTGAAAAACCTTCAACAAATTACACTGAACAAGGATGATGACATAGGAGGTTCACGTATTTCAGAAATGTAGCAGTGTAATTCCATTACAATACCACTTTCTTGCAAGTTCACCTGTGTATAATCTATGCATGCCTTCTTCTTTTGTTCTGCTTCCTTGAGCCCCAACTCATGCATTCCTATGGTGACTCTGCTATGTCATCATCCATGTTCACTGCAATTCGTTCTAAATTTTGAAAATATTCTTATTCTTCATCCCAGTTATCATAAATTCTGAAACTCTGTCCTCAGTATAACTAATTTATAGTTGTTCAAATGTAAAAATTTGAAAATCATCCGGAGGTCTCCTTTAATTGACCAAAGGAGCCCTCTACATTTTTGTGTATGTATGTGAATGGAGATGGACTATCGTGAGAGAGACGAGGAAAGAGCCTCCCCGATTTCTTCTGTCTTGATCTATGACTGCCCTATAATTCCTGCTTTCACGCTCACTCTCCCTCTAGACTTCTTGACTTTTCTTTTCTTTCAACAAGGGGAGGGATATTGTGTCAGTACATAATGTGTATGAAACAATTGTACCATCTCCATTCACATACATACACAAAATACATGTTCCCATCCACACGTTAAATGCGATTCCTTTTTTTAATTCTTTTTAATAGAATGAAATCAGATTCTCCCATTTTGATCTGGTTTTGTCAGGAATATTCCAAAGAAATAACTGAAGACACGTCAAATTCTTAAATTCTTTCTTTTATTTTACTTCTCGCATAAAATCCAGTTCTCACATGTATGTACAAGATGGAAGGACATTCAATATGAAATGCATCTGACGGACCACAAAATGAACTATAAAAAGTACAAGATATGGTGAATAACAAAAGCTATTATGATCCATACCGAATACACGCAGTTGAAAGCAGACACTGTGATACCTACAGATTGGAATCGGGTTCGAGTTCTTGTTTAAAAAAACTTATAAAAATCAAAATGGTGGAGCAATCAAAATATATATTCTCTATCTATAATAACAATTCAATGTTCAAATCAACCATTGTTTTAAGAATTCTCTCGGGTCCAGTTGCATCAGTAGTATCTACAACATGAAAATCGCTCATTCGAATTTGGTTTATTGTAAAGAAAAACAAAATCCATGAAATGAAAGCAGTATCACTGTTTAACATAATTCTTGCACTCAAAACTCTGCATGGTTATAAATGCAGTCATATATCATACAGTATATACAATAAATTACAATAATGTAAGAAGAACCCGCGATACCTTTTTTATCCTTTTGAAATTACTCATACATTGTATTACACACACACACACACACACATACACACACTCATTCATATGAATATATTCTATACATGCACACTCACAAGAAGGAGAAAGAGAGGAGGCCTACGCGTATGTGTAAAATCGTAGATGGCAAATTTAACTATCAATACAGAAAACCAATGCCGTACTTTTGAACTCGTGGGAAATCACAAGCAGATTTGAACATGGTTATCAATATGCAGCAGCACCAGCACATGTTTGAAAAGGTGAGGAGGTGTCTGTTTAGACACGAGAAGTGCTCAACCACTCAACGAAGACAATCATGGCAGTCTACCGGTCGCCACATTATTTTTTGTTTCATGAAAATCACTATATCACATATCCCACACAGACAGAGCTTCTAATATTATATTATAATAATAATGTAATTATGCTGGTTGTTGTCATCGTACTCAGTAGTATCTATGCCATGCTTTTCATTTCATGCATATGTAAACTCAGCTATTTACACGCAGAGATAACTGCAATGGTATGGGACTTTTTCATGATTACAAGATTTCATAAATCAATGCAATTGTTCAGGTGTGAGTTTCTTCAAATTGTCTCCCTCTACAAATTCACAAACTCACACCTGAACCTTCACCCCTCTGAATAATATCTTTCTTTCATTGCGATGTTACAGGACGTAATAGCAAATGCAAAAGAAAAAAAAAGACGAAAGAATGAGGTCGGCTGTCGTGTACAGTAAAAACAAGAGTGGTTTCTAGACACAATACAGATATGCAATTTATTTAAAAAGAAAAAGAGGCAATAATTCAGAGAGAGAGAGTATAAAACAAATAAACAAAATGAACAAATTGGCCAAAAAGCTGGCGTTAAAATACACTTTCTAAAGCACCCTGATCACTTCTTTGTCTGATTTCCCCTGAGCAGGACGTCCAAAACCCAACTATATCTATTTACGTAAATTATCACTACATGAGCTCTTTTTACATTGTCGAGTTGTTATGATAATTTCATTACGTAAAATACTCGATAAGCATTTTATTTGGAAATGTGCTTTATAATTGGCAATATTCTTGGTGTGCAAAGAAATCATCAGGCAGACAGACAGACAGACACATATACACACACACACATACACGCAAGAAGGAAGAAAGAGAGAGAGAGAGGGTTAAGAATTAAAGCGAGCAAAACAACAACAGCAACAGCAACTTATGTATCATAATGATCACGCTGATCTTGCCTCATGTCTATAGCATGACAGCTATCCAAAAAATATGATCAAAGTCCAATTGAGTTTGCTTTAAAAATGATTACTAAAAATTACCATAAGATTCCACTTATATATTCCACAATAATAAAACAAAATCGTAATACGGACTGACTTTGAACGCTGCTGTAGACGATGGCCAAGAAATGGTTTAATCACCGAACCGGCCACTGCGGTTAAACACGTAACTTGTTGAAAGTATGAGTACTGAAAATGGCTTACATATAAGAATCGCTCAGAATTTCTCTTCAGGAACCCGCTCAAATGAAGTCATCAAAATAAACGCCTAAAAGCAGCTATTTCACTCAACTACTAATCTACACTTGGAGATTGTATCTTTTAGAGTAGACCAATTGCACACAAAATGCATTTTCTTTGGTACCTCTATAGCATTTCGTTACTGTGTTTTTGTGATTCTCAATTAGTAATGTGTGAGGGCACGACGTCTGAAACTACAGCAACATATCGCTTGGACAGCAATAATAAAAGAAAATACAATATTTTGTTATGAACTGGCAATCATTTTATCTCAGTGTGGTGTCTATTTCTTGCAGTCTAGTTCCAACACACTCACGGCTAGAATGATATTAAAGATACCAGGGTATCATACTTTGGTATGATAAAGTTTGGTTAAGATGAAATTGAACGAGACAAGAGCCACATCTTTCTGCATAAACAGCGGGAAAACTAGTTGAAGATGTTGAATTATTAGTGTTCTGGGAACACACCTAGTTATCCCTCCGATGTGCTTTGACGAATTAGTGTAACAATGGAGAGTGAAACTGTTTAAAAAGTTTGGTTAACTGCGGTCTTTACACTGCAGGTCTGTACATTCAACTTAACATCCTACATGAATTTGCATATATCTATTATCTAGTTCGAAGTTTTGTAAACCCTATGCAAGCATATCTCTTTTTTTTTCTTAAAGGAAAACATTTGATATTTAGGCAATAATCTATTCTCCAGGCAGATTTTGTACAATTGTGACAGTAAATATGTCAAAGTTTGCCGGTAGGCAACATGGCAAAACACCTTTGTGCGTATGTAAATTGTGGTTATTAAAAAGTCAGTTTTGTCTTTTAAAAGGAAGTTTGCAATTTTCTACGCGTTTCATTCACAGTTAGCACTAAGTTATTTGGGTAACCATGTTGACGTCATTTGGGTATCTTCCCTCAGTAAAAACCTGGGTAAATCATATTTATAAGGTTGTGAAAACATAAATATAAGATGAATCTTAAAAAAAAAAATGGATAAAAACACAAATGTGTCTGCCAAGCCAGAGTCATCTGGCCCAAGTCCAGCCTAAACTGCAGATCTATCCATGCTAGCTGTATCAATGTGTGCAAGCCATCGGGGCCTGAATTTGAGCTTCTCGCAGCAGGTGCCCACTTGCAATGGGTGAGTTAAACTTCACTTCCGACGTAGAGGGCATATACGCATGCGCAAAAGCACAGGGTATAGCAGGACTCTCTCTTTTTCTCAGGGATATACTGCATTTCAGATCCCACAGACGTTGATTTTAACTGTCACTGGTATACCATACCAGGGTTCCACCTCCCTTGTTAACCTGAGGTAGTTAGTGAGCCGGCGACCGCCGGTAGAGGAGAGGAGTTTGGGGTCTTCCTCTCCACTTTCAAAGGTTCTTTCTTGATCTTTTTCTGCGATGACGGCATATGGTAGTGAGGTTTAATCCTCTGAATATCAACACTCACGTTGGTGTAGAGCATGTTTAAGGTGTATGTCGGGACAGGATACACGATATCACTCAGTCCATCTTTCTTATAGCGAGTTCTAAATGCGTCCAGAAGCATATGCCTGTTGAATGAGACAAGGAATGAAAAGAGGGTGAAAAGTGGGAATGGTTTGGACATTGAAAGATCAAATAAGTTCAGCAGTTACATTCATCAATCAATCAAATGAAATCCTACAGGATCATAATAATTACGAGTGTAATGCATGACATGACGCATGACATAGAACTTTGCAATTGCTAGATCCATATCATTTCTCATACCAATTTATGTTCGTGTATGAACATCTTATTTTTTCCCCCTGCAGCCAACGAAGCTCCTGAAAAAAGGCACTAACTTGAACGACGTTGCAAAGAATGCACTGCTATGTATGTCTCGGATCAGAAAGTAATAAAGAAATAATCGCCACAGGTTAGTTGTCTTTAAAGGGATTGTATAGCATTGGTGGAGATTAGGATTTGGCTTTTAACTTTTCATGAGATATCAAGAAGCCACTCATGCCACTTGTGAAATAGTACAAAGCCATGAAAGCATACCATCATTCTAAGAGGAGTTGAAAGGTTATTTGATGAAAATTGGTTTGTGAATGCCTGAGACATTCAAAAGCAAAGTAAAACAAAGCAATCATAATAAAAGATGGTTCCCGCCTTTTATTAGGATTGCTCTGTTTTGGGTGTCTCAGCCATATTCAAAACCAAGTTTAATCAAATAAACGTTGAATTCCTTCTGGAATTACATTCAATTTCATAAGAGGTTTCTTACTATCTCATCCAAAAATGTTAGAAATGATAAAGTTAGGTCTCAACCGAAACTGTACGATCCCTTTTAAGCATTACATAGCGTCTTTCCTTTGTACTTATTCAAATCACATCGCTTCAGTCATAGCGCATTGTCTCGTGAAATCCTCATACCATTAGCAGTCTGATTAGGTTGTTAGATGGGTGAGTGTTCAGTGAAACGGAGAATGGATATCAATGGATATCAAACCTGTCTTTCGCCTGCGGAGCACTCTTGTGATGATGCTTGATGACGTTGTAGTGTCCGACAGGTCCTACCGGGCGGCTAACCGGCAAGTTTGTTTCCTTCAGTCGGTTCCAGATCTCATCATCCTCCCCGCCCCAACCCCAATACACGTTTGGGAAGCCGTTGATCTGCCGGATCTGACCCGCGGTTAATCCGGATACGGCGCCGAAGAAGGATTTATACGGCAATCTGTGTATGGAATATGAAGACGATTAACAACGCTATTATTGCGATATTATGTCGTGTGTGTTGTTGCAACTATAAGAGAGATGACAATCATATTGCTTTGTTATTATAGCACAGTCTGACCTCTGTTATCCAGCCATGCTAACATTCAATGTCCATTTGTTTCAACAGACCATGGACCTAATACACATGGACTATTCACGGCAGTCTTTCTTTGATGTAATGATCGTCACCGACACATGATTATGTGCATCTTAATGAGTACATTCAGGTGTCTTGACAATAACGATTGTGTAATCATGTATCGTCACTAACAAAAGAATCGTTTCCCTCATTTCAGTCTTGTTTCGCTGATGTGCCTTTTTCAGACGGAAATGTCTTTGAATAAATACAGTGATGAGGAGCAGCAAACCTGAGATCATTACAAAGTTTGTGTCAAAAGATGGGTAATTGCTGATTCGCACATTTTCGCACACGCATAAGACCTTGCCTAATGGCAAGATATATCTGTTCTCTACCATCACCGTCCCTTTTTGCTCTGGACTATGCTGGAGAAAAGTGAAATATTGAGATCACAAAATGACAATCATTCTGTCAAAATGTTAGCTTTCTTTTAAAAACTGCATGCTTCTCCCAAGCGAAATTGTTTGAGGTAAGATTTCCTAACATACACCACAACTGCACATTCACTTTACTTGATTTTTGTGAGTTATCTTTTCTGCGCATATAGTTTTAGATTTCTCGAATCTCCGTCTTCTCCCGGCTTGCTGGCGGTGACGATCATGGGATCAAAGCAGTGAAGCATGCTAAAAATGGCTTTGTGGCGCTTTTGAGATGTACGGGCGCGTGAATTAATTAACGATACGATGAATGTCCATGTGTATTAGGTCCATGAACAGACGAATGAACACACGAATCGAATCAAATGCAAATTCCAATGGTCTATGATGCAATTTCAAAAGTAGAATCCGCATGTTATGAAAATGTCCTAGTCGGCTTATTTTCACTCACTTGTAATTCCACCTATCCGCGCCGGACAAGAAATGCCTGGGCATTCCCGAGCACCCGTAGTAGTTGTGGTCGTCGAGTGGTATGTGGTCGACATCGTGGAAGATGAAGCAGTCGTAGTCGGTGAAGTTCAGCGCCTCCAAGAAGCCTACGTTCATCAACATCGCCCGGTTGAACAACTCTTGGTTGGCCTGTTTGGCATCGACATTTTCAGATTCTGAAGTCTTTTCTCAGTGTGTCTTTTGCATAATTAAAGGCAAATTCATGTCGTTGCATATTCAATATCAAATCATAATCATAAATCATAAAACAATATCGACGAAATCATTTCACAGGAGAACTAAATGTTTTCTGTGACTTAATTTTCGACCAATTTTGCGTTTTTCCTTTTGGACTGCTGTTTTCGATTTTTGTTTTGTTGTTTTGGTTATGACTTTCACTTCTCTTTTGTATTTACATAATAACGGAAATTTGCCGTATATGTTTACTATCGACTATAGTCAGTATAGTTCGTTTTGTAGCCGTGCATTATACCATCACTATTTAATAAAATGTTCAGCGTTGTAAACAGGTGAAAATGGCATAATGTACACAACATATGACTTGCGATCTGCGAATCGGCACCAACTGATATTCATATTTCTATTACAGTCTACGGTCAATCATTGCAACTTGTTAATATAGATTTGAACACGAGGAAATCACTGGGTAAACAAAATGCAATCGATATTATGCTTCGACAGGATGATGTATTGCACTACAATGTATTCTTGCAGACTACCATATGCTTACCGAATCCGTAGTGGAAAAAAAAATTGCAATCAAGCGCTCTTCATGACAATGATATTCAACTGCCAAGAATGATTAGTTACACGTTACGAGTTTGACACCCAGGAATCATACATGCAGCCCACAAGATATACTGCCCACCAGTCATACAGCCCATGAGTTCGACGCAAAGTCCCATGAGTCCGAAACAAGGCAAACAAGGCCCACGAATTCGACACTAAGAAAACAAGGCCAACGAGTTCGGCACTAAGCAAAAAATTAAGCCCACGAGACCGACACATTAAGCCTTGTGATGTACAATGCCGAACTCGTGGACCATTTTTGTTTGTTTCGAACTCCTGGGCCTTGTTAGTATGGAACCCGTGGGCCTTGTATGCTTGATGTCAGACTCGTCGGCCTTATTTGCCTGCAGTATCGAACTCATGTATGGGCCGTATGACTCGTGGGCTGTATGGCTCGTGGACCTTTATTCACAGTCGAACTCGTGGGCCGCACGTCCCATGGGTATCGGTCACGTGGGATGACCCCGAATGATTTGTATCCCATGCTTGGCAGTCTTATGTGCTATCGACCAACCTGTTCTATCGCGAAGATGCTGAATTCGAGGAGCTGCCGTTGTAGCATAGGAATCAGGTATCGCAAGACGATCGGAAGGTGATAGTGTCGATCTCGGAAGGGGATGACGATCGCAACCTGGGTGGAACAGAGACGGTGAAATCAGAAGCATTGATGTCAATAAAAGAGTTTGCAGAGAGCTGTTTCACTTCCTTGCCAGATGTCAAGTTAGTGCTGGCAAAAACTGGGAACTTTATCGCGTGAATGTAATCATAGATATATTTAATACATGAATATTACAACGAAACGTTATGATATGATATATGTATATATGTATATATATATATATATGAAGAGTTTGTTTGCAAAAACCGATAAGTCCATATTTGCCAAATGGAGATATTTGCGATTAAAGGTCAAGAAAAATAAGGAGAATAACAAGAAAATTGTTGCTTCTTTTGACCATAACTTCAAAAATATACCTTTATATGTAGTGACCAATATATCATTTAAAAGGTATTATTTTGTACTTTATGACAGAGATCGTACTTCAAAATCTTCAAAAATTGACTTATCGGTTTTTGCAAACAAACTCTTCATATGTGTATATATATATATATATATATATATATATATATATCATACATATATCATTGTCACTGATCGTTAAGTATGTTGACTATGTGAATGTAGAAATATATATTAAAAAAAGCAAATCCGTGAAGTTTAAAAGATTATCGGAAAAATCGTTCAAAAGCTTTGACTTCTTGAAGTTTTGTGTCGTCGTCGCTGGATAAGAATACTGCAACAACCACAATGTCAAGCATAGTGGTACGATTTAAAGAGAATATAAGGAGAATTTCACATATTATTTTCCATTTTCCAGGCTTAAAGAGCGAGCACTGTGATGCAAAGATCAATAATAGATAATTCCACGTGTATTCACAATTGACTCGACTTACACCGTGGCACACATATAATAATAATAATAATAGCTGGTTTTTATATAGCGCATTTCACACACATACATTGACATATGCCTCCATCAGGAGGCAGATGTAATAATACATGTATTACTTTTGGTATGTACTTCAGTAAAAAGGGCGTCTTTGTCATTACTACACTGACGTCACGAAATGTTGCAGTGTTCCTCAGTGTCCAGATATAACCTAAACACACTTCATAAAATGTATATTGAAGAAGCTTTCATTTCTAATTCAAAACTCATTTCTAGAGAATGAAACCTTTTTATTTCGCTTTCACAAAGATGCACATTTGAAAGATATCTCTGACTCTGTGCGCATATTAAACGTATAATCAATTTCTTGGAAACTTTACTTCCGTATGTGATAAGCAAACAATTTAAATTACCAGTTCAATAAAAGGAAAAGATGGCAAATCCTGCAAAATTACGCCAAGAGTAAATTGTTTTAGTAACATACGCAGGCGGAGAGAGAACAGAACAGAAAATAATTATCCTCACTCAGATGAATATGCAAATACTATATGCATACTTGTGAGCACAAAGGAACAACGCGTTACGAAAACTCCCAACATCACGAATTCAGTAAAGTGGAGGAGAACACAAAAGAAATGATACATTCTCACTTGTGGCGTCATCAGTGCGTCATGGTCCATTTATTGTGGGCGAGGTTGTTTTGGCGTTACAAACACTTTGCATGGTTTGGGTCGTGCATTTTCCTGCTTTGATTTCCCTTGCTTTTACTGCTTTGCATTGCTTTGCTTTGCTTTGCTTTGCTTTACTTTACTTTACTTTACTTTACTTTACTTTCTATTGCTTTGCTTAGCTTTGCTTTACCTTGCTTTACTTTTGCTTTTTTTTTTCTTTAGCTTTGCTTTGCATTTTATAATTATGCGTAAACCTTAAGAAAATACTTTCGAGTGCGTCAAAAGTACATCGAAATTTGAAACGTCGAGGTAATTTTAAAGGTACAGTTAATTATAGGCGAGCAGAGATGACAAAAATCGAATTATACCATAACTGTAGACAGTTTATTCTAGTAACAATTCTATTATAACTATTGTTCACATTTTGTATATTCAACAATACTTGATATCGATTATACTGATTAACATTTTACATTGGATGTTTTTATCCTTAACTCACATTTTAGAACTAAATATTTTGAAACACGACATATAAGGCTGGGGTTTTGTTTGATCTGCAAATGGTAAATAATGCCTATAAAGATTAGGAACGTCATGTGAACTTCTTCAACTTACTTTCCATCGTGGTATGCAGCTCGCTGGCTTCCAATGTCCCCCAGGGAGATAACGGTAATTTCCGATCCTAAGCGACTGCGACTGAATTGATGTATCGAACCGTCTGTCACCCTCCTTTGCGACGCGGACGACCCCGTTCATCAGTTCCTTGTGCAGGATGTCGTTGGCCGCCTGAACCGCCTCGTCGACGTTGTGAGCGGATTCTCCAAGGACTAATTTTATCGCATCGGACATTGTGAGGTCGTCCAGATCCAGTTTACGTCTGCCAACTGTCAATATATCATTATAAGATTTATCAATAAAAATATATATCAATATAGAAATAACAAGAAATCATTGGATTTTTACAAATTTTGTCAATGTTTGAAGCAAGCGAGGAAAGAAGAGTTTTTGAGAAAAAAAAATAAAGATTTGTATCCAATTTCAACTGGAATCATATTCATACTATTTAGACTGTTTGTAGCGCCCCCTCTCAAATTGTAATATCTGTTTATGTATCATTATGATGTGACATCTATTTGTACCTCAATGATGATAAGTGAATAAGATTTCTTTGTGAAAAAAAAAGAATAAAATGATCACTCTAATGATAGTGACAATACAATAATAATCATGTCATGAAATGATAATTATCATAAGGGGATAATAAGGCTTATAAGGATATAATGATGATAACAAATAGTTGAATTGCAACTAGCAGCTATATAGGTATGGCCAAATAATATTGATCATTCTTTGTTTGATGAAACACAAAGATTAGTATTGAAATGGTTGTGATATCGATTTTTCCCCTTCATGGATAGTGCAGACTTGGTACAGCCATTCCTGGCTCATAGCGTATTGTCACTCGTGAAGAAAGAATGAATAAAAAGCAGTGGTTTCATACATACAGTAGTTGTATACCGAACGCATGTTTTCGTGGGCGATAGAAATAATAATGTTGTTTGCACTACTTGCACTACGATATCCGACTCACCATACCGTGAAACACCTCCCGCTCCCTCTCTCCCTCTCTCTCTCCCCCTCTATCACTCCCTTTCTTTCTCTTTCGCTCTCTCTCTCTTTCTCTCTCTCTCTCTCTGTTGAAATCAGTTGGTAAACGTACCAGATATTTTATAGCTGTAAACAAGCACTGATACAGCAAATTTTGATATCATTTACAATAACAGAATCTTCAAAATCCTATCAAACATTTTTGCACCTTCCTCCCTTTTACCTCAATCATTTCCATCATCTTTTCTCTCATAATACTACCATTTTCTCCTCTACTTTTTTTATCGTATATCTATTTTATAGGTTTTCCCGGCCAACTTCGCACTTTTGTAAGTCTAATTCCTTATTGCTGCATTCAGTTTAGCACAATTTAGCGTAGATGACCTGTTCGGTGATCTCTTCATTCAAATTCATTTTGGAGCATTCAAATTACCTTTAACCTCATTCTAATTAACACTTTTTTTCAATTCAAATTCGTTAAACAATCGCCATTTCGTTATTCGTTCATTCAATTCAGAACGATATGGTCACGTGATCACGTATATGCTGCGCTCGTTCATTCGAATTCATTTCGGGCATCCAATTTAACAACTTTTGCAATTAATTTAGCGCGCATGTTTATGCTTTGGTTCTTTCTTAATTTTTTTCCACATAGTTATTGTTTTGTTAGCATCATTTAACTTAGTATTTTTGTATTCATTTAAGAGATTTTGGCAACAGTTTTTTTTTTTTTCAATGTGCTTATTGAGTGTCCCAGTCCGAAGATGTGGCATGTGGTCATGCATGTGGCCACAACTTATCTGGCCGTTGAGCTCTTTATTCCGAGTGTGTCGGCCTGTTCCAGGAAGTCAAGGTTATAATTATGATCATCAAGTATTCCTATAATTCTTTCTCTGTCTTCTTGAGATATACTTTTGTAACTTGTGCTGTCATGACTGTAAAGAGATGAAGTTAATCTGCAGTATTGGTACATGTAGGCCTATATGTATGAAAGGAAAGGGGCGTCACAGAACAACAAACTCGAGTTATATCGGGTAAAAAAAAATGATTCTTTTACTGCTTAACAGTGTGTGGATGAAACAAAAAGTCACTTAGAAATGCACACGTTTAAGAAATTCTCACTTTTTCATAATAGAAATAACGTGACGTTAATTTGAATGAAAATGTTTGGAATTTGACTGCTCATTCGCGAAATTGAATGACTCAAATATCCTTTTCGGCGAGTGGTGGCGAATTTGAATGAACGTAGAGTACCAACTAATTTGAATGCCCTTTTTACGAATTCGAAAGCCACATGTGCAAATTTCATTGATCGAAATGCTAAATTGAACGCACAAGTTGCAATTTTGAACGACAGACTGTGGGATAACGAGGGGTTTTGCTAAATTGAATGACCATTCTATCAAATGGACTGACAAGAGTGCGAAATTGGCCGGGAATATTATTATTCATTGACCCTTGAACTTGTGAATATCTGACCAGAGATTGAGACACTCACAAAGTAATTATGAAAACCATTGGAGATACAAAAAAGGTCACATAATCCAGAAGTTGCCTTCTCTCTCTAAAAACAACCAACCAACCAACCAACCAAACAAACAAACAAACAGTCGAGCAAACAGACACCCTTATACCATTATTTCCATATCATATTATTCGTTCGTCTTCCCTATTGTTTTTTTTTTTTTATTCCTGTGTACTTTTAATGCAATATTTTATTCGCTTTTGCATCAAGTTGGCTAAAATAGTAGAGTAAAATCAAACAAACAAAAAAGAAGAGATACATGCATCAGCAGAATTTATGGAATTTAAGAGTTTCGCTGTTTTTCTCGACAAAGGCTAGTGATATATCAAGGAATTATCCCCCCCCCCCCCCGTGATTTCAATTGCAAGCTTAAAGTAACAAAGGTGTAATGTCATATAGCTATTCATCACCATGGAAACTGGTTCTAACCACCTCCCTGGCCCGAATATCTGTGAACACGACATTATTGTTGCTAACCATGCTCGCATCTGGTTCCATCCCAAGCTATAACAAAAGACTGTGACGTCATCTACACTGTGACGTCTCACTTCGGTACTCTCTCCCGAGGTGCTGACGTACCAGCAAGTGCTGGCTACGGCCTCCCTTAAATAGCAGGAGTCAATATGTTCGTTTACCTTTTTTAAGCTTAGAAACTGAGGTCATGATATCAATCAACAAGCAATTTATTCTCCTCGTGTTTTTCTTTTTCTGGACCAAAATATACGATTCATGTTTTTGTCCATGTAATTCAACCCTTTTCCTCTAAGAGCGAAACTTACTAACTCGTAGCGTCATTACAATAAATTCATTCGAAGGAGACCTTTTCATTTATGTGGTTTTGTATGAAATCATTATTCGAATGACACATCATTCTAATCTTGCTCTGATCACAGAAATCATCTTGAAATAAGTGAGGAATCACCGCGTTTAAAGAGATGCATCAAATTCTTACCCAGTCCGGGGATATCAAATTCTGGACATATGCTTCTCTCCTCATCCCACGTTTCTGGATTGGATGGAAATGATAAAGTCGTGACAGACGAACATAAAGTAAAATATGACAATGAATGGAAATTCAGAAAAGAAACGACAAGAAAACAAACAAACAAAAAATGTTTCAAGTATAACAGTTCCCTTATGCCAGAATTATACGGGTAAAAATGTTCTAACTCAATATACATTGATATAGGACTTAAAGTTCTAAATTATTCAGTTGCCATCTCCTACCAATGTGTAATGACAAAACTTATATGATCCCAAAGCTCATGATTCTCTTGGAGGTGGGGGAGGGGTTTGAGTTTAGAGTTGCCCCCACTGTTCCAATATTCCAATGTATGCATGTTTGTATGTGTGGGTGTGTGTATGTATGTGTGTATGTATTCATGTATGACATAATTATGTGTGTGTATGTATGTATGTATGCAGGTATGTATGTTTTGCATGTTTGCGTGTGTGCTGTATATGTATGTATGTATGTATGTATGTATGTTTATTCATGCGTATGTATGTGTGTGTTATCTTCATAATTATTCATGTTCTTCATAATTATTCATGTACTGTATGTGTGCATGAGTGTATGTTTGTGGGTATGTATGTGTCAACCTTTACTTTAACCGAACAAATATACATATGAAACAATATGTAAGCATATTAACCTTTGATAGTTTTGCCCTCTGCAGCGTCGTCGGATAAGTTTCCTCGACCTCGATCTCGCATCAGCTCGGCGATCACCCTGTCCTTCTCCCGCAGTAAGTCGTAGAGATTGGTGTCCGGCTGCACTGCGAAGATGTCACTGATGTCTTGCGCCATGAGGTTACGCAACCCCCTCGCCAGACCATCTTCTCGGGCCAGTGAGTACGGCGACTGGCCCTTTTGCTGGCCTACATGGGGAACGGGGACGGGACCAAAAAAAAAAAAAAAAAAAAAAAAATGGGTGGAAGAAATGTTTTAAAGGTAGCAATGATGACCGGCGAGTTAAAGGCATAATATGTTTACAATTTACAGATGAAATAAAAACCGAGCTTTAGTGATTCTAAAATAAATAGTTCTAAAATGTGAGTTAGGGAGAGAAACTACCAATGTAAAAATTCGAATCAGTATAATTAATGTTAAGTATTGTGAAATATACAAAATGTGAACAATAGTTTGATACAATACAAATGTTTCTAGACTAAACCGTCTGCATTTATGGTTTATTGAGAAAAATAGTGATATCTAATTATATTTTACGCTGTATTGAAATTTTTTTACATGGTAGGTTGTTTTGTGATACAACTGACCTACACATATGCATCAAATGTGATATCTCGAACATTTTTTTAATCACTGCTCCCAGAGGTAATCTGTACCTTTAAGGACGATCAAGGAGGTATTACACACCTCCCTGCTATTGGGGCTATTATAGGTGTGCCATCCTTAGTGTGGGATGTGCTTTCCAGGGAGGTTACGAGTCCTGACACGTGATCTCGTGGGGGGGGGGGGGGGGGGGCTTAAAGCCTTACTTAAATAATATTTCAAACAATGGGGTAAAACATAATTTATCTGCTATATCAAAGTTCTCGGAAAGCAACGCATACCTTTAATCTAAATTTTATGTGTTAAACCGTCTCCGAGTCATCACCACCAAGCTCACATCTGGAACAGTTTTGACAGTGCAGTTGAAGGACAAGTCTACTTACAAGGAGTGAGAGAATGCAGCAAAATCAGTAGAACACATCAGTGAAAGTTTAAGAAAATTGGACAATCCGTTCAAAAGTCATGAATTTTTAAAGTTTTTACACTGTCACTGCTGGATTAGAAGACTACTACAGTGTATGATGTCACATGCGTAGAACGATATAAGGAAAGTATAAAGAAAATTCAACATAATATTCTCACTTTTCTTGCATACTAATAGAGCACTTGACTTGCCTCTTTCAGAAGGCAGGGGAATAATATTACCGTCAACATAATATGTCATTAGCGAGTCATGGGAGTGTGTGCTTTTCTTCATAGAATGAAATTTTGTGGAATTCTCTTTTCATTTTCCTTCTATCGTTCTACGCATGTGACATTATACACTAGCAGTCTTCTCATCCAGTACTGACTGTGCAGAAATTTAAAAATTCATAACTTTTGAATGGATTGTCTGATTTCCCCCAAACTTTCACTGATGTGTTCTATTAATATTGCTGCATTCACTCAATCCTTACGTGTATGAAGATGGATCTGTCACGAGCGCAGGCATTCTCCTTTTATTGCCTTTTAAAGCGTCCCTATAAATGATAATTTTCCGTCATTCATAAAACAGTTTTATCGTTTAATGCCGTTTCAAGTTAGCAAATTCTCTCCCATGAGACAACATCAGAAGTAGTGAAATTATCATATTATGATCGTAATATTGATCTAGCACCAGATGTGACTAATCCATAATTCATACCACATTTTGACAGTGATGATCATTGAGTGTGATGGGGAGGAAAGAAAATGTGACCGTGCACCACAAAACGAACATAAAGTCGAACCCCTTGATTTTACGTGAGGACTCAAAAAAGGTGGAAATGGGTCAACCAAGTCAATCTTGAGTTTTTCATATTTTCTGAAAGAGCTGTTCTTCTTCTACATACTTCCGAAGTTTGGGATCATGAAATGAATGGGAAAGTGTGTTTTCAGCAGTTTTTCTACAATCATTTTTTTTTTTCGTTCAGTAGTGTGATCAGGAATGCTATGTATACGGTTGTGATCATGGCAAAACGTATACGTATCTCGTTTGAAGCGATTTCGAGATATTCACGTTTAAAGTTTAAACGCCTGCCGTTTAACATAGAGTCATTTACATAACTTAGAATTGTGTTCCATAACAAAAAGAAAACTTTTATGTTTTATCTAATTCAAAATAGATGTTCATTACCAAAGTTTAGTAAAAGATAACGTAGTTCTGCCTGACCATGAGAATCCCATAGACTGTGTACAAATATACGACACGCGCGTACGGATCTGAACTTGAGATACGTAGTTCTGCCAGCCGCTCAAGCTGCCTCATTGAAGGAGTACGATCAGGCAAAACTACGTTGTTCTGCCAGCTCAATGACGTCATTCTTACTCCCAAACCTTGATATTTGAGAATTTATTTCAAAAATGACAAAGAGTTTAAACATCACATTTTAACATATTAAGCATGATGTTATGAAAAACTCAATACTAGTAAGCCAAAAAACCAAACATGTCAAAAAATCGAGATACGTAGTTCCGCCAAATCACGGCCGTATAGAGGCCTCTCTTCATTTTTCAAAAATCCTTTGCACACACTCTTCACTTTGAACTCTAATAACTTTTGAAAGGATAACGCTACTGCTTTGAAAGTTGGCATTAATCATGGACAGAATGTATTGAGAGAGCATCTTCAATTTCAGCTTAATCTGATAATCCCTTCGTTGTTGTTGCTCGGATGGTTTACATCCTGTGTTTTGTCCATTTCATCGCACAACTAGCATGGCTTGGTAAAGATTAAACGCTTGAATAGACCCTGTACTTCAGAGCCTCTTTTCTCAGTTCACACTTTTCCAGAGTGTGTGCTTTCTTTTCAATATATAGATAGGTTAGGGGAGTCCATTTGAATTGAGTTATACATCATTTTAAAGCTTAGAGTCTGCTCTTTTAGAATCTGCCCTTAAAGGACAAGTTCACCTTCATTAACATAAGGATTGAGAGAATGTAGCAATATTAGTAGAACACATCATTGAAAGTTTGAGGAAAATCGGACAATCCGTTCAAAAGTTATGAATTTTTGAAGTTTTTGTGCCGTCACCGCTGGATGAGAAGACTACTGCAGTGTATGATGTCACATGCGTACAACAATATAAGGAAAATATAAAGAGAATTTCACAAAATTTCATCTTTTCAAAAAAGTACACTTTCCCTTGACTTGTTACTGACATATGTTATGGGTAATATTATTCCCATTGCCTTTAGAAAGAGGCAAGTCAAGTGCTCTTTTATTATGCGAAAAAAGTGAAAATATGTTGAATTTTCTTTATATTTTCTTTATACTGTTGTACTCATATGACATCACGAGCCTTAGTAGTCTCCTCATCCAGCGGTTCCGACACAAAAATTTTAAAAATTCATAACTTTTGCATCGATTGTCCAATTTTCCTCAAACTTTCACTGATGTGTTCTACTAATATTGCTGCATACTCTCAATCCTTATGTTAATGAAGGTGAACTTGTCCTTTAACTAAAAAATCCTTATCTGCCGACTTTTTGCTGGTTTTGTGATGCAGGGTTATAAATAATACCTTGACTTATGAAAGCAATAGCGATGATGAACATTAAGACAATAATATGGACATTTACCAAGAGCATGCCTAATTATCATATAAGAGCAATCCTCTTCCAAAGGGCCCGTAATCCTCATTATCGTGAGTAAAACATTTTGTTCTACGATTCGAACTCCATGTCTTGAGTTGGCTGGTTTGCATAAATTAGCTCTTTTATAATTTGCCTAATTGTTTACTTAACATCGTTTTGTTATTTTATTGCCATTTCTGCATTTCCAAATGACTTAAATCACGTGACCAGCAATATTGTCACGCTCCAATTAATCTGTTGTTCTGTCTGAAAGTTGTTCACGGCCAAAATCACAGCGGGGAGACACTTTTTGAAATCTCCCTTAACTCAAGGTAAACAGTGGGTGGATTCGGGAAAGAAGGTCGTGCAAAAACATACGCATTTTCAATCTAAATTTCTACTCTCGGAAGCGTCAACGCCCACTTAAACACATCTACCCCCCTCCCCCCCCCCCCCACACACACACGCGCACTCAATTGTTCTTTATTCCATAGGTCGGTTAATCGGAAAGTGAAATAAACTTCGTTAGTCCGAAACTGAAATAAGGTCCTTTAGTCCTTAAAATGAAACAAGGTTCGATAGTTCGAGAATAAAATAAGGTTCGTTATTCCGAAATACTACTTCTAAAACTTCTTCTAGCCACAAAATTCGGTGTTGTGATTAAAAAAAAAATGATAGGATAATACGCAATGAAAATTTGGGATTGTCTCAGGGCTTGTATATTTAAAGGGCAAAACCCGAGTTGCGTCAAAAAGCGGCGAAGATCATTCTTGAAGCTCCATGCGTAGATCAAGAGTCTTAATACTGAACTTATCTGAGCATTGTTGCAAGAGCGAATGGATTTGTATAGTGTCTGGGAATATGTGTGGGTTTCACCTTCAGACAAGAGGGAGCGCTTTGTTTGTGTGTTCATTATTTGTTTTTATGGAGCATTCTCTCTTTCGTTTTCGTCAAGCGCGTGACGATCGTCTGTTCTTAAGAATTATCGGTGGGATCACCGCCATTTATGATAATACTAAATGTAATGTTCTCCATCAACAGCAGTTGCGCCCTTATGGGCAATATACACTGTACAACCATTAGCTGCTGTCGGATACATAATATCACTTGTTTTCATGAATTTGCAATGTACTTTACAGCCATGAACTCCCGCTTGCACCCTCTCTCTCTCTCTCTTCTCTTTTTGCTCGTGTCTGTGTCATGTTTGTTTTTGTTTGGCTGCATGATTATATCCCTTTTTACTCAAAACCGAGTTTTCTTTCCCCGAGGCCACTATTAGTACAAAGCAACTGCTTGTTATGGCCGTCTGCTTTTTCTAACGTATCAATATTGTTGACTTGCTTGGTTGAACATGCGTGCATGCGTGCATTTCTAACTTTTTGAGAGATGTTTAAAAATCTCTTATGAAACATTAAAGAGCATACAATTCTAGAGGAATTCAAAGTTTATTTGATAAAATTTGGTTCTGAATGGTTGAGATATCGTAAAACAAAGTGGTCCTAATAAAAGGTGGGTCCCACTTTTATTAGTACCTCTTTGGTTTTAAATATCTCAATAATTTCAAAACCAGTTTTCATCAAACAAACGTTGAATTCCTCTTAGATGCTTCCATGTGTCACAAGAGTTTTTTCATTATCTCACAAAAAGTTGGAAACTTGAAGCCTCGTCTCAGCCAAAACTATATACTTGTTCTCATAAATTTGCAATGTACTTTATAGCCATCCACTCCCGCTCGCACTCTCTCTCCGAGGGTTCGTAAGTCCGGAAATGAGTTTCACTGTTCAGAAGGGTCGATAGTGCGAAAATGCAAAAAGGGCTTCGCTAGTCCAAAAATGAACTGTATCCTTCAGCATAAGCAGCAGCAGCTGTTTTAAAAGGATGCTCCAAACAAACAAATGAACAAACAAACAGCACCAACTCTCAGAGAAAGGCCACCCCAGGGTAGCCGCTAGAAAACACATCTCTCTCAGAGGGCGCTGTTTACATAGGGCCTGTATGTACACCGCGGTCAAGACCGACATTGGGGCAAGTCATTCTCTTCCAATAATAAATCGCATCGAACTAAATTAGTTTTGAATTCAAGACCTCTTGCTTTCAAATATACATTACATTTAGTATAATCATATACTGCGGTGCTCCATCTGAGAATTCTTAACAACAGACAATCGTCTCAATTTGTTTGACCTTGTGATGACTCATAATGAAGTTATTGATTTTGTCTGATAGCGACAAAACAAACAAACAAACAAACGACGCAAAATATCTCCTTCTCCTTCTCTCTCTCTCTCTCTACCTATCTATCTATTTATCCATCTATCTATCTCTCTATCTATATCTATCTATCTATCTATCTATCCATCTGTCTATCTATCTATTAATTTTATTCATCTATCTATCTATCTATCTATCTATCTATCTATCTATCTATCTATCTATCTATCTATCTATCTATTTATTCATCTATTTATCTGTCTATCTATCTATCCATCTCCCATACCCATTCATTCATTCTAGAGGGGGCGCTGTAGCATATTGGATATGTCTCCCGACTCCCGATCGGAGGACTCGAGTTCGATTCCCGCCCAGTGCTTACGTCCTTGGACAAGATGTTTTTATCCACTATGCCCCTCTCGATCCAGGTGTATAAATGCTTACTTGGCAATGCTAGGGTAACAACAATGGCAGAGCCCTCTGGAAGAGCAGTGGCAACACTGAAGAGGCTACCCGGCCTATTATTATCATTATTATTATTATTATTATTATTATTATTGTTATTATTATTATTATTAGTAGTAGTAGTAGTAGTAGTAGTAGTAGTAGTAGTAGTAGTAGTATCATTATCATTATTATTATTATTATTATTATTATTATTATTATTATTATTATTATATTATTATTATTATTATTATTATTATTATTACATGTATCATCATCATCATCATCATCTTCATCATCATCATCATCATCATCATCACTTATTCATTCATTCACCCCAGAGCTGGTCCTGCAATGAGTAACTAACCAACCGTTTACTGACAAGTATGACTCATTTTCGTGCAATGCACATGGAACTAACGCAGGGACCGGTGGAAATCTAAAAAACGTCACAAGTTCTGGGCTCTCTACAAAACAAACCCTCCGACGGTTTCAAACTGCTGGGAGTCATTCTAGGTGAAGGCTGCATTATATGGCGCATAGTTTTGAAATAAGATGATCGTGTCATCAGTTTGTTTGCTTGTTTGTTTGTTTGCTTGTTTGTTTGTTTGTTTGTTTGTTTGTTTGTTTGTTTGTTTGTTTGGCATATATATATATATATATATATATATATATATATACATATATATATATATATATATATATATATATATATATATATATATATATACATATATATATATATATATATATATATATATATATATATATATATATATATATATATATATACATATATATATATATGCTTTCCAGACAGCACCACAGGCTTTTCTGAACGGGCTCCGCCAACGAGACCGACAACTACGAGTCAGACGGCCAATGAAATAAGGCCCATAGGTCCGACAGTAGGCAAACAAGGCCTACGAGTTCCATATTAATTGGCGAGACCGCCGTTACATGACGGGGTTTAATTTGTCGGTCTCGTGTCGGTCTCGTGGGCCTTCTTTGCTTAGTGTCAAACTCGAGGGCCTTGTTTACCTGTAATGACCATGTCATTCGTTGTTGCTGTTGTTATCATCAATCATTATTGCTGTAACGAGTTGTCGTTATCATTAATCATTACTGTTGTTGTCGTTATCATTATCATTATTATCATCATCATTAATGTTGTTGTTGTCGAGTTGCCATTGAAACTAACCCGCGCCAATATCTTTGTCGACCATGCGCCATACGGTGAAAGTGGTGAGGGTGCTCATGCCAATAAAGACGTAGAGAGTGACGAACATGGTTGGCCTGCGAGGTCGAAATAGCGCCATCATCCGTTGTATGCAGATTAGCCAACACGCGTCGGTATGCAGCAGTCCTTGCCCACTACCGCCGTTATGTCTTACCTGCGCCCCACTCATCTTTGGCACCGATTACTTAAAATAAAAATGTCACCTGGTCACGGCCCTTAAGGCGGTGTCCGTCGCGTTCCTCACACCGGTGTGTCCAGTCCGAAAAATAAGGAACGTCACTCTATTGAAGTTCCTATAATGTGTGGAAGAGAAAGAAAAAAATACAGACGAATAAAATGAGTGGGTCTTACACGTACAAGTTCGTAGAGGGTTGCTGCGTGTGAAAATGGTGATGACAGACGTATCACATGATTGCGTTGCGAGACTCAACAATATGACGATTAATGGATTCATTGGTGTGACGAAGGAGGACTATATGTAAGATATACAGCGACATTTTTTTTTTTCTTAGAATTTTGCTCTCAAAAAGTGAATGAGATGATTTGATTTAGCAAAGGTAGCAATTTATTTCAGACCTTATCAGAGAGTCGAGTCTGTGCATGGTATGGAGAAACGTCAGAGTGAGAGCAGGAAGTAATTAGATTGTAGAGTTCGAGTGGTAAAGAAGAAAGAGTATGAACTCAAACTTGATCTTCTCTATGTCAATCCATGTAGGCAGCATCAAAGCGATTGGTTGCACTGCGTTAAATTCGTGAAAATAGACCCATACGTCTTTAACGACAAGAAGAAACTGCATAAACATTTTAATGCACCAACATTACAAATAAAATCACAATAAAAGTTCGAACGAGCATCTCATACGCAGACGCATAGTCCATGTATAACAGGCATTCGATCTACCCTAAAGGTGTGGCAACATGTTACCAGTAGACGCACAAAGAGGGAAGGAAAGAAAGTAAAAAGAATTATAATATGTCCTGTTTACCTTTGGGAGCAGTGATTTAAAAATTGTTCAAGATATCACATTTGATGCAAATGTGTAGGTTAGTTGTATCACAAAACATCCTACCATGCAAGAATTTTGCTATAGAACCTAAAATATAAGAAGATCATATCACTATATTTTTCAATAAACCATAACTGTAGACGATTTAGTCTGGAAACATTTGTATTTTAACCATTGTTCACATTTTGTGTATTTAACAATACTTAACATTGATTATACGAATTCAAATTTTTACATTGGTTGTTTCTATCCCTAACTCACATTTTAGATGTATTTTGAAGCGTTTTATTTCATATGTAAATGGGAAATTATACCTCTAAAAAAAGACGAAGCAAGGGGTGATTAAGGCTTTATTCGCACTATTTAGATACGTCCACTAAAAACTGTTGAATGTCGCTTTTCAGATCCCAGTATTCAGCAGTAAAACGTTCGCTATAAAAGGGCGAAAGAGTCTGGATTAGGGGGAAAGGAGCGGAGTGGGGTAAAGAAAGAAAAAAAATTGAGGGGGGGGGGTGAACAAGGTTTGACACTTTTTGACTGATTTCATACCACACCAGAGCATGTTTTAAAGGGATAGTATGGTATTGCTTGACTCGGTGATGATTCAGCTTTTAATTGTTTGCGAGATACTTAGTAATCACTTGATGAAAAATGTCAAAGAGCATACAGTTCTATAAGAGGAATTCAAAGTTTATTTGATGGAAATTGGTTGTGAAAATTGGTTGTGAAATGGCTGAGATATCCGAAAACAAAGTTAAACAAAGTGATCCTAGTAAAAGATGGGTCCCATCTCTTATTAGGATCGCTTTGCTTAGGATATCTTAGCCATCAAACAACCAATACTCATCAAATAAACTTTGAATTCCCCCTAGAATTATATTATGATCTTTTATTATTTCATAAGAGTTTTCTCATTATCTCAAGAAATCATCATAAGATATGTTGGAAACCTGAAGCCCCATCTCAACCGAAACTGTACCATCCCTTTAAAGGACAAGTTCACCTTCATAAACATACGGATTGAGAGAATGCAGCAATATTAGTATAACACATCAGTGAAAGTTTGAGGAAAATTGGACAATCGAAGCAAAAGTTATGAATTTTTAAAATGTTTGTGTTAGAACTGCTGGATGAGGAGACTACAAGTACTACAGCTTGTGATGTCATATGAGTACAACAGTATAAAGAAAATGTAAAGAAAATTCAAAAATTTTTCACTTTTTTTCACATAATAAAAGAGCACTTGACTTGCCTCTTTCTAAAAGCAGGGGGAATAATATTTCCCATAACATTTGTCTACTACAAGTCAAGGGAATGTGTACTTTTTTCAAAAGATGAAATTTTGTGAAATTCTCTTATTATTTTCCTTATATTGTTGTACGCATGTGACATCATACACTGCAGTAGTCTTCTCATCCAGCGGCGACTGCAGGAAAATTTCAAAAATTCATAACTTTTGAACGGATTGTCCGATTTTCCTCAAACTTTCAACGATGTGTTCTACTAATATTGCTACATTCTGTCACTCCTTATGTTTATGAAGGTGAACTTGTCCTTTAATGTCTCTACCAATATAACATCATTCTCAGCAAAAAGCATAGTACCCTGGAATGATCAATTAGAAAACCTTCTAAAGCTTACACGCGCGAGTAGAGTGTGATTTATCTGGGAAGCGTTTTTATATCCCTTCCTTGCAAGCGCTGGCGCTTTCCGGTGGAATATGACATTCTGTATGGTATAGCTGCCAATCGATATCATATAATACTATAGCAAGGAAGCTCATAAACGGAGTAACAGACATGACAGATGAAAATGTCAAAACAGCTGTCCGCGGTATCATGGTGAATTAAGATGACAATTGTGTTTGCTTCCTTTGACTTTGCCATTCAGAGCCGCCGATTTTGATGGGGGGGGGGGTGAAAGCGTTTTTGAGATGTGGAGAGGAAGAAAAGATGTAAAGATTCTGCGACAGTCAAATTTGTGAGAAAAAAAAAGGATAAACCTCAAGACCAGAGAAAGTAAGAATCTCAAAACAGCAAAACAGAAAGGAGAAAGAGAGAAAAAGGAGAGAAAGGAGAGAGAGAGGGAGATCTGGCTAAGATATTATGAATGCGGAATTTTGCCCCTCCCTCCTCCCCCAGTTTTATCATCCTGACAATATACACTTGTATACACTGAAAAAAAAAATCGGTGTTATATTCAACACGTCCCAGCGATGTTCAATCTAACATTGATCAAGTGTCAATAGAGGACCACACCCACAGGTGTAGAAAGTATATTATGATGGCGTTGAAAAGTGTTCACCTGGCACTACGTGGTGTTAATTTGACACTGTAGCTGGTGATATATTTGTCACTGCGCTGGTGTTAATTCAACAATGACACCGCATGGTGTTGATTTGATATTGCTGGTGTTAATGGCAATGGTATAACATCCGCCCAGTGTCAATAGGAGACCACACCAACTGGTGTTATTGTGGTGTAAATGTGTTCACATTTTTTTTAAAATCAAGTACTTTATCTTAAAATTCTTGGTCGTCTTGTTGAAGTTCAAAATCAACATGAAAAACAGTAATGAAGTAACTATTCAAAAAAAAAAACAACAACAACAACAATATTTTGAAGTGACACCAAGAGGTGTTCATCTAACACCACAAATGAGCACCGGAAATTTAACACCACTTCGGTGCTTCATATTCAACACCGGACTTTTTGAAGTGTATAAGCACTATATTTCCTGCACAAAATGATGTGTGCGGGAAAATGTGTGCCAGGTGTGCAAAGTAACACAATAAATGACGATTAGTCATTGTTTGTATTATGGCAGACAAGTACTACAGTATGTTATCGTCGATGCATGCCCAATGGAGACTCGTATCTTTATGGGAACACCCTGGTATATGAGTGGATGATGCACTAGATTTGTAAAGAGAAGGTCGTGGTTTCATCAATCCCGCTGGGTGTGTCTATCTTTGATCAAGATCATTTTCCCTCTGGAGTCTTATACATGTACATGTATATACACCATGTATACAGTATAGACCCAAGCGTGCAAATCCTTGGGTATTAATGATGGCCGTGCAATCTGGGACAGGAGTATTATCTAACTCATTCTTGCAGTTGGTCTTTCAACAATACGATACCGATCGTGCCAATCATGCTGATCGTATGTATGTTTCTTGAGCTTGATTTTAAGCAAAACTTTAATAGTAGATCGAGCGTTATTTCATTTTTTTTATTTATCTATTTATTTATTTTTTTTTATTTATTATTTTTTTTTTTTTGGGGGGGGGGGATTGCATCATTGTGTAAGATCACTCTTGCAAACGCCCGATCTTTATGAAACAGGTCCCAGATTTGTTTTAGATAAATTTCTGTCCCTTGTTTTCTGGTTTTTATTCCATTAGTATCAAACCAGCAGGAGCATGGTGCTATATTGGCCTTTAAAGTCTTGTATTCAGCGATGACGTCGTACTGAATAATAATTCCGTTCTCTTAATTTTCATCTTGTATAGCCATCACTCAAAGTATTAAACTATAATATAAAGGCCGTGTCACACCTTTCCTGGCGAGCTACAGTGTACGTGGGCTTGTTGCGAGGAGGGATTTTCCAGCACACAGGAGAATATTCCGCGGGCGGACAAGAGTGTTTGCGAGTTTCGCACTTGTTTCTTACCTGCTAGACGCGTGCTACTTACGTTCTACTTGCGTGTATTCCGTGTGACCTGCGTGAGAGCTTTGAAACCGATCCGTTCTCTGTTACAAGCGACTTACAGGTACTGAGAAGTACCTGCGTTGGAGTTGCCTGCGAGGTGCTACCGGTAAATGTCTCCTACTGGTGTTCTGCGTGTACCTCTGCGAGCGAACCCCCACGACTCACTCGGAACAAGTTTTGAGCATGCTCAAGGCCTTGTCATACCGTATCTGGGGAAGTTTTGCGGTTTGACTTGCGGGGAAACAAATTTGCTACCCGGAACTCTCCGCAGTTGGTCCGCACCTGACAGTACCAGCAAGCGCCTATCTCGCCTGTAGTTGCCCGGAGGTGCTCACGCAAGTCCCATTTAACCGCAGCCAAGTTTTGATCATGACCAAAACTTTTTCCGGGTGAATCGCGGGGATACCTGGAGTGGCCCATGCAGAACGCCAGTAGGAGACCCTTAGCGGCAGCACCGGCACTTCGCAGGCAACTCCCACGCAGGTACTTCGCAGTCCCCGTATGCAGCCAAGATAATGACACTCCGTGGGACTTCTGCCATTCCTTCAGAGGAATTCCTTCACTGAGTTGTCGGTCCCCAAGCGCCTGGCACACAGGTTACACAGTATACCCGCAAGAAGAATTTAAGTAGAACGCGTCCAGCAAGTAAGACACATGCACTGACTCGCCCAAATCCTTGTCCGCCCTAAGAAATTGTCCTGTATGCTGGAAAATCCCTACACGCAACAAGCCCGCGTATATTGTAGCTTGCCCGGAAAGATGTGACAGGGCCTGAACATGATTGCGGGTAAAAAGATTTGCGTGCGCACTTCCTGGCGACTACGGGTGAGATACGTGCTAGGTACTGTCATGTGCGGGTCATCTGCGAGGACCTCCGGGTAGTAAAAATTGTTCTTCGCAAGTCGCACGCAAGGCTTGCCCGGAAAGGTGTGACACGACCCTAAAGTATTTACTTTCAAAGACATCTTACCCAATGACCAGAGCCAGCCGTTGTTTTTTATTCGAAAAGCACTCGCTCCTTCGTAACACATTAAGTGCTTGTGCGCTTTTGCCAATGTGAACGCGGGGACAATATCCAAATAGACAGTGATATCACCGTGAGACAATTCGTATAAAATTCTACACTTTGCTGCAAAACTGCCCGTATCAATTTCCTATTACTTTCCTATAAATCTAAGCATGATGAAGTCGCAGGCTAGAAAGGCTCACCAATAAATTACTCCGGGCCACGCCCTCGAATGCCACGTACTGATCCCCTCCACCCCCCCCCCCTTCCCATTCTCACCTGTGCCTATAAGACGTATCATTTCCCGCATAATTATAAATTTACATGAAAAGTAACACATCGCCTCATGTTCGTATCATGTACTGTAGCTTCTTTCAGTATTCTCATCAACAATTCCTGGTAGTTTTTTTGCTTGCTAAACCGTGTAACCGCAGGCAAATGATATCACTGTGGGCAGCTTTTTGCCAACAGATCTGAGCGTTTCTTGCAGTCTTTTAGCCTTGGGCTTTTCAAGTACTTAATCGTGGGGAGAAGCCATCTATATTGTATACAATGATCTTGTGATCGCACGAGATGCAATAGGCGTCTCCCTCAAGCGTCTCCTCGGGTAAAAGTACGTGTATTGTAATCTACCTCCCTTTCATAAGAACTGACCTTACAAGTGAACGAGTCAAAGGAATTTTACGTACACGTTAGAAGCTTATTAGGAGTGACGAAAAACATAGCGGAGGTCAAAACTCTTGTTTTCTTCTTCTTTCTCTTCTTTTACTTCTTCTTCTATCTTCTTCTTATTTGTTTTATTTCTTCTTCTTCTATCATCTTATCATTATTATCATTTTACTACTAACTTCTCCTTCTTCTTCTTCTTCCAGATGAAGTACGGACTTGTGGGCAAAGCATTTTCGTACTAAGTATGTGCAGTACTGAAAATTAGGTTTTGATCCTTAAAAAAAGAGAGAGAAAATCATAACGTCTCAAGTGTATGTATATGAAGTAAGACGTTCTCGTTGTACAAAATTAATAAAGATGGCTCCTTTGATGCAGTGTCACCTGCCGTCTGCACAGAGTGACCACCACACAGTGCGCAAAACATCAATTTCTGATCAGTCAGATTTCAAAGGTAGGCCTCCATAACAGGGACAAAACAAAACAAAACAAAACAAAAAACATTCCTAGCTCGATTATTCGGCCTTACGTCATAAGTATTCTGGTGACACAGACAGTAAGAACTCTATATCGCAAAAAAAAAAGAAAAAAAAAAAGAGGTCTTCCTGTCACGTAACATATACAGAGGATGGTTCCTTGATCATTTCCCAGCCGGTTGAAATGATGCTAGAGTCAGATGGTATCTACAATATATCGCAGCAAATCATCACAGTATTCACACGGGTCTTCCCATTAGACCGACACCCACGAGTCATACAGTCCACGAGTTCGACATTGAAAACAGGTCCATGAGTCATACAGCCCGTGAGTTCGACACTAGGCAATTAAAGCCAATGAGTTCGACACTAGGTGAAAACAGCCCACAAGTTCGGCAGTTAGAACACGGGGCTTGTGTCGGTCTCGTAGGCCTTGTTTGCTTAGTGTCGAACTCATAGGCTGTATGACTCGTGAGCTGTATACATGTAACTCATGGGCTGTATGACTCGTGAGCTGTATGACTCGTGGGCTGTATGACTCGTGGGTGTCCGTCTCGTGACGTACACCCGTCGAAACGCCCTCCCACTTTCAGTTAACTTTAACTGTAAATGTCAAACTCCCGAGTATACCATCAACTTCTTTAATGCAGTATTGCCTGTTGCCATTTGTGACCGTGCATCACAAAACGAACAAAAAGTCGCACCCCTTGATTTTACGTGAGGACTAAAAAAAAAGGTAAAATAGGTCAACTGAGTCAATCTTGAGTTTATCATATTTTTTGAAAGAGCTATCCTTCTTCTACATTATTCTATAGTTTGGGATAATAGCATGAATGGGAAAGTGTGTTTTCAGCAGTTTTTCTACAACCCTTTTTTTTTGTGGGGGGAGAGAATAGAATGATCAGGTTTGTCTTAGAGTCCCCTTTTCATTTCTTGAAATCCTTTACACACTCCTTCAAGTCTGATAACTTTTGAAAGGATGAATCTACTGCTTTGGAAGTTGGCATTAATCATGGACATACATGTATAATGTGTTAATAGCACTTGCGCAATTTCAGTTTAATCTGATATTCCCTTCATTGTTGTTGCTCGGGTGGTTTACACCCTGTGTTTTGTCCCTTTCATCACACAGCTAGCATGGTTTGGTAAAGATTAATCGCTTGAATAGATCCTGTACGTCAGAACCTGTTTTCTCAGTTCACACTTTTCCAGAGTGTTTGCTTTCTTTCCAATATTTAGATAGGTTAGGGGAGTCCATTTGAATTGAGTTATACATCATTTTAAAGCTTAGAGTCTGCTTTTTAAGAATCTGCCCTTAACTAAAAAATCCATGTTTGGCGACTTTTTGTTGGTTACGTGATATGTCATGGATGTAAGTGAATCTGTTGTACTTCTTTGACAGGAATGCATCAACTTCTGCCTTCTAACTATTGATTATATAGATGCTTCCACTGCAGACGTTGGTAGCACATGTTCCAGTCAGTCATCGTGACTCCTCTCTCTCTCTCTCTCTCTGTTTGTGTGTGTGTGTGTGTGAAGTTATTTTCCTTGTGTCTATAGTTCTGCTCGTTGCTTCTCGATCTTAAAATTGTGACCACGAAGACATCCTGCCAGAAAGAACACAGTGTCCCACAGTGTGTCCACAGTGTGTTCACATACAATGTAGTTGACTACTGTATGTGAAAATGCTCGAATTTAACAGTGTGAAGAGATTTCACACTGTGTTTCTCACACTGTGGGACACTGTTCTTTCCAGCAGGGTATATATATATGTTTGTTTGTTTTTTTTCATTTTTCCTCTTGAAGAGCTTGGAACGGCTGGGTTCAATACAGACTTGAATCATGTCACCTCTGAGAATAGCTGTCTGTTTAGGCTAGAGTAGGCACATCATTCTCACATGTGTAGCAACAGAATAATATGGCAGGCTATGTACACGAAGCATAACAGCTTTGTTGCTCTTCTTCTGAAATTTCTCATTGGTGATTATGTCACGTTTGAATTGTGGGCATAACACACAGTGAACATAATCAGGGTGTGGCCTACATTGTTGTACATCAAAGCTTTGAAGATGGTCTGAATACGTCTTCATCGATACAATTGAAAATCCTTCTTGGGAGATGCACAATCCTATTACTTTTGTTCGCCACTCCTCCTGCATCGTTGCCAAAATTCAGTGTGGGGTCGAAAGTGACTCCAAGACCATTCTCTTCTTTTCTTGTCTCGAGTTTTGTTATATGTTTTTTTTTTTTCGGCAAGACTTCCTTATGTCCCTACACTAGTCATACCCCACCACTTAATTGCCATTAGTGTGTGAGAATATCATAGTGGGTAATTCAACAAGATTTAACTAGTGTAGAGTGACAAGGAACAATTACATTGTAGTGGGAGGGCCACATAATAGGAAAGTCTTTCCCGTTTTTCATGTCATAATCTGTTGGGAGAATGTTGTCTCTCACAGTGCATGATACCACATTTCCCGATATTGAATTTCAGCTGCCCTTTCTCATGCCCAGTAATACAAGCCATGCAGGTCATCTTGAAGTCTGTCGACATCCTGTGTATCCTTTACATCTTGGTATCATCTGCAAATATCTCTGCATGAACTCTCAGTTTGTCGTTTGCAGAACAAAGTGACATGGCCTCAGTATTCTCCCTTCCTTGTGGAATGTCATGCACCGCTAACTCTTTCCCAAGATGAGTCGATCCCACTCGTAACAATTACACGCTGCTTATTATACACGTTCAGCAGTTCAGTCAGGAAATTTCTAATCCAGCTCAATAGGTTACCATGTATACCCTTGGCTCCCATTTTCTTTGCAACCGTTGATGCGGGACCGAGTCTAATGCCTTACTGAAATCACATGTACTCCATCGACTCCATGAACAAATAATGGAAGAAAGAAAACCTACATGACGGTGTACGGTTGTAGATTCAAATTTGTATATGCTACGTCACAAGTTTATCTCTGTTTGAAGTTGCAACAACTGAACTTCTTACCAGGCAAAGCAGTTAGAGCATCAAGCTTAATCAGTCCTAAGTTATCCTTGGGAATTGCTACAGCTGTAATCATTAGAACAGCCAGCCCCTAAAATACAGCCATACAGGTGTATATTTTAGATGAATAATGATACCCGGAGGGGCAAATAAAGCACTGCTTTACGCCTCTTCTTCCAAGAGATATGATTTCGGAGTCTTTTCCCCAAGGAATTGTGGAAAATGCAGGTACATGGTGTATGGTATTTCAAAACAAGTAGGATATATCAGACGAAATATCAGTATGGCTTGTTAAAACGTATCATAAACTATTACGTAACAAATTTTATTCGTTGAGCCTAGTAGTAATACTTCGAGACGTGAGTGCAGATATAATCAAAAAACATTTTACGAAATTCGAATATGATTTTCTTTTTCTCAGATGATACGTATGACATTTTACACCAGAGACCGGAACGATATTCAACTGCGTCATTTGTGAATTTTGAGTAAACAGAAAAAAAAAGAAAGTTAAAAATACAAAGTGTAATACAGCGCATCGGCAAAATCAAAACAGAATTAAACATGAAAATTGCGTGACGCCACTCCTGAGATGTCTGAAGTTACAGTATGAAGCTACACAGAAAGAAAATCAAATACCGCGAATTACATCTTGTACTTGTCGATTATGCGTCGTCATAGGCAAATTAGTGTGTACAGTGCACTCCCCTTATAACGAACACGGTTGTAACAAAATTCCAGTTACAACGTAGTAAAAATTCAGGCTGCAACATTATCCACTCTATATATTTGTATAGTTTATTTGTTTGGTTATAACGAAATTTCAATATAATCTTACGAGAGAAAACTGCCAGATCCTAGGACTCCTGGGAGTCCACTGTAGTTGTATATTTTAACATTAGAACAGTTGCGATATACATTCAAACCTGTCTATAGCGGCCATCCAAGGGAAACAACAAAAGTGGCCGTTGTAGACAGGCGACCACTGAAGACAGGTTGGTGGCCATTTTGAATGTCAATACTTGCATTTTATAATAGCAGAAAATACCGCATGTTATTCTTTAAAGACAATAACCAGCAAATAAGTTTGCATGTGCGGCTATATCATGGGGATTTTTGTTATACAATTTACTTAATTGAAATAATTTTTTTTTGCCTACTTCTGTTCTTTTGATTTTAAAGATAACATTTCGGGCCTGAGGAATTGCTCTGCTTCGAACCGGTTTGCATGAATGGGGTTTAAGAGTGAGTTCGAGGGGATTGATAATGTGTGGAGCTGACGTAAACAACAAACAATACCCAGACAAGTACCCTATTGCCCTTTTTCAAAGGGATTTAAACACCAATTAGTTGGCATTTTGGTGACATTCTAAGACAGTGGCGTAACTACGGGGGGGCATGGGGGGGCACGTGCCCCCCCAATCCGCTGGTAAAAAAAAAAAGAAAAAGAAAAAAGAAAAGAAAAAAAAACCCTACCAAAATGGTAATTCAAGGGTTAGTAAACTACTTTTGAAATCGACATGAAAGGATGATCAAGAAAAAAGATATTTTTCTAAGATTTCTTTTAACCATATAATTAAAGAGGTATTATAGTGAAACATTGTTCAAAAAGCCCGGAGACGACAAAAGATTGTGATTCAGTGTGATTCCTGGTTGGCATTTTGAATACAAGCAGGATGTGCGCAGTGTGCTCAGAACATCGGAATGGCAAAAAGAGTCGCTGCAATGTTGCGCAATGTGATGTTTGATAGGTTGTACACATTTGCTATCAAAGCTTGATCATTGATTTTGCAGTGTTGCTTTACATACTAGTCTATATTAAAATGCCTTGCATTGCCAATAATAAGACTTGACCTTAGCTATTTCCTAACTTTTCCATCTATATGAAACACACACACTCACAAACACAAACAAATTAGGGGATGCTCTATATAAAATGCAGATTTTGGACATCCTTCTCCCGCTTGGTCACTTCGACGCCCCCTCGCTGGTCATGCCTCCCCCAATCATGAACATAAACCGACACCCTTGACTACCAGTGGCGGATCCAGGGGGCGCAAAAGCACCGGGCGCCCCCTCCCTCCAAAGCGAAAAGTAGCTACAAACGACAGTTTTTGGACTGTGTAAAATGTCAAAATTTTCAAGCTCGCTCGCTTCGCTCGCTCGCATTTAATCGTTATGCAATTCTCCTGATGTTGCTGTCAGTAATTGCCAGCAGTTGTGCCCGGTGCGCCCAGGCCCTCTCCTTAATATCCAAAGCGAAAAAATATAGCTAAAAACGGCAGTTTGGGGACTGTAAAATGTCAAAATTTTCAAGCTCGCTCGCTTCGCTCGCTCGTATTGAATCGCTATGCAATTCTCCTGATGTTGCTGTCAGTAATTGCCAGCAGTTGCGCCCGGTGCGCCCCCTCCCCTTAACTTCCAAAGCGAAAAAATATAGCTACAAACGGCAGTTTTGGGACTGTAAAATGTCAAAATTTTCAAGCTCGCTCGCATTTAATCGTTATGCAATTTTCCTGGTGTTGCTGTCAGTAATTGCCAACAGTTGCGCCCGGTGCGCCCCCTCTCCTTAATTTCCAAAGCGAAAAAATATAGCTACAAACGGCAGTTTTGGGACTGTAAAATGTCAAAATTTTCAAGCTCGCTCGCTTCGCTCGCTCGCATTTAACCGTTATATGCCATTCTCCTGATATTACTGCCAGTAATTGCCAGCAGTTGCACCCGGTGCGCCCCCCCCCCCTGAATTTCCAAAGCGAAAAAATATAGCTACAAACGGCAGTTTGGGGACTGTAAAATGTCAAAATTTTCAAGCTCGCTCGCTTCGCTCGCTCGCATTTAATCGTTATGCCATTCTCGTGATGTTACTGCCAGCAACTGCCAGCAGTTGCGCCCGGTGCAACCCCCTTAATTTCCAAGCAAATATATATATATATATATATTTGTATAATACATACATATAGCTACAAACGGCAGTTTGGCGACTGTAAAATGTCAAAAATTTCAAGCTCGCTCGCTCCGCTCGCTCGCATTTAATTGTTACGTTATGCAATTCTGATGTTGCTGCCATGAGGTGCCCCCCCAAAGTCTTGACCCACGGTACGCCACTGTTCTAAGATGTTATTAGGAGTTGTATTTGCCTTTGCATCTATTCAGGGCGGCATTACTGAAGCTTACATGTACATGTAGATCTAACGTTGTCAAGTTAGCGGTAAGACGGTTTTTCATGGCGAAGAGCTGCATTAATTTTGCCTGTCATGTCTGTGTGATTGTGACTCAGCTACGGTACAGTAGGACTCGGTAGAATTCACTCAATGAAGGTAAAAGCTGACGTATTCATGGCTGATTTTGCGGTTCAGCTAAATTTTTGTGGCCACTATACGCAGGTAGATATTCACCACGGGATACCAAATGAGTGGCCGCCGTATAAAGGGTCTATAATACAGCAATTTTGTGCGGGGATTTTTCAGTGGCTGCTATAAGCAGGTGGCCGCTAAGACAGGTTTGACTGTATACTATGGCAGTACAATTATATCTCGCTTTTTTGTTTCTCTTTTCTTTTTTGGCTGATTTAGAAAAAGTAATTACAGTTCAATCACCCATAAGAAAATAAAGAATGAAAAGAGTGTAAGGTACATGAGTGATACAGCAACCCACAATATCAAACCAAAGATCAAACCTCCAGTCACTAAGATGTAACCTTAATTTCCCCTTCCCTTTTGCCACTCAATATTCTGCCTCCTTATTCAACAACCGTAGGGAGAGTTCAGGTAATTTTTAAAAACGTTGGACATTTCGGGATGCTTTTTTTATATTTACAAACATAAATGAAATAATTTCATGAGGAATATGGTAAGGAACATAATGTACTTATCTTCAAAATATCCAGACATACTAATTTTCCAAAAGTTGATACATTTTGTATCATAAATTTAATATCTCGCTTTCTTTAAGAGTCAAGATAAAACATTATCTTTACATATTATGTAGTTCTATACCTTGTACGTGTATATACATGAATATACGGACGTGATATTTGTGTTGAAGATTAAAGATACATTTCAGGCGATTTGTATGATTTTATAACAGATACTGCCATGTACATTTGTACACATTAGTGAAGTTGAATATGATCCCTGAGCTGGTACAATGTACACCAATACTGTAAAAACCCAGAACATAAGACACTGAAGAAGGATGATGACATGGGAGGTCACATACATGTACGTTGTACATGTATCCCAGTCATGTAGCCATGTAATGTCATTTACAATACCACTTGCTCAACAAGTCCACCTGTGTAGAATTTATGTCTGCTTTCTTCTTCTGTTCTGCTTCCTAGAGCATCCAAACATTTCATTCTTAAAGAGCCCCTGAAATCCAAATGCATGTTGATTTGTGTTGATTTATGATACCTCAGCATCATTTTTGCGGTGAAACAAATATCTGGAAACATTCCATATATTTTTAACGATTTTTTCTTCTATTTTTGTTCAGATTACTTGGGAACGCCCACAAAAAAAAATCCTTCAAAACCAATATTCTTCAGATGACCTCATCTGTCAATCATTGCTAAAGTCCTGAAATGTTTAACAAAAGACACTGGAATGCACCTTCCCCTCGACTCAGCATAACTTGCATGTTCCCTCGCCATGTCTTTTGTTAGTCACATTAATATCACAGAAACATGCAAGTTACGATGTATGCTGAGCCGAGGGGAAGGTGCATTCCAATGTCTTTTATTAAACATTTCAGTACTTTAGCAATGATTGACAGATGAGGTCATCTGAGGAATATTGGTTTGGAATGATTTTTGTTTTTTGTTTTGTGGGCGTTCCCAAGTAATCTGAAGAAAAATAGAAGAAAAAATCGTTCAAATATATATGGAATGTTTCTAGATATTCGTTTCACCGCAAAAGTGATGTTGAGGGTATCATAAATCAGCACAAATCAACATGCATTTGGATTTCAGGGGCCCTTTAAGTGAAGCTGCTATGTCATCATTCTCAATCGATTATTTGTTATCAATTTTAAAAACATTCTTATTCCTCATTCCCGACACAATAAATTTCTGAGACTCTGTACCCAGTATGACCAATTTTAACGATGTCCAGTTGCAAAAGCCTGAAATTCAAAAAAACAAATATCAAAACCTCTGCTCCTCAACGCACATAAAGCAACAAAGTTGAAGATACAATGTACTGTAATTCTATCATGTTGAGACCGGAATACTACAGGACCAGACCTCTACTATCTACAGTAATTGTACTTCCGTATCTGATGTGATGTGATGTGATGTGAAATCATCCTGACTCCTTTAACAACCTGTTTACATCTACATGTATTTTATGAATGTCTATGCATTTACTTAAGTTTGATAAAATAGGCAGTTCGATGGACTTGTATATTAATTTCAAACAAGAAAGATGATTAATCACACTTCATCTATACGACAATAAAGTTTGTTACACTGTTGTATATTACACTGCAGCCACACAATGATTATAGTTACTATTGGTGTCATTGTTCATTAAAGGTCCAGTTTACCTTTGGGAGCAGTGATTTAAAAAATGTTCAAGATATCACATTTGATGCATACATGTATGTGTAGGTTCGTTGTATCACAAAACATCCTTCCATAAACATTTTCGCAATAAAGCCTAAAATATAAGGAGATATCAGTGTTTTCTCAATAAACCGTAACTGTAGACGGTTTAGTCTGGAAACATTTTTATTATAACCATTGTGCACATTTTGTGTATTTAACAACACTTAACATCGATTATATGGATTCAAATTTTTACAGTGGTTGTTTCTGTCTTTAACTCACATTATAGAACTATTTTAAAGCACGAATGCTGTTTTTTTTTGTTTTATCTGCAAATGGTAAATTATGCCTTTAATGTACAATATACAATGTAAGTGTAAACCTCGTCGTATTTCGCCTTAATTGATAAAGAATTTCTGTCATTTTACTTTAAACTGTTGAATGTGGCCAGTCGTTCGAATAGGGTCTATTTGTATTTGTATGCATATTTCCTTGACATGCGATATTATAAAAATGTCTGAATTTTCCAATCACAAGATTGATTTAGTGAGTATTTTGAGAGGAAAAATACGTACACACTTACTAGACCCTACACTGTACATACTTGCAAATGTTTGCTAAAAATCAAAGTACACATCGTTTGACCACCATTTTAAACAGAGTTTTTCAGTCTAAATGAGAGCACTAGATACAATGCATGTCTAAATCTTCTGTAAGGTGATTACAACGTTTGATCTAATCTTTTTATATCAACGGTAGGTACATACATTGTACGTTGTAATTGAAGTTTAGATTCATGATGACGTTTGTAATTAATGTAACTAGTGACTCTGATGTCCAACATGAAAACCGTAACTCCAAAGTAACTTAGACGTGTTTTCAAATATTGAAAGATGCACCACTGAAATAATTGCAAGTTTTAAAAGTCTAAAATGTTTGGCGTTTACACTGTATATACAACTACATATCACAGTGTCATTCTTTAGAAGATTTATAAGATATCGCTGTCAACCGGTCTGCTAATACTTCTACACCTTGTTTGAGATATAACATACAAGTACGTTCAGATGAGCAAATGTAGAGTTTCATCGAATAATCGTAAGGGTCTTTTAAGGAATAATGATTTAAAAAAAAAACGGAAGAGTTTAGCATGTAGGATATATTTACTTGAATATATTCTACTAACTTAAAAGTTTTCATATCACATCCATAAAAAAAAAATGCAGATGCCCCAAGATTTACCCCCTCAGGGCTATGAAGGAGATTTTACTATGAGCATTAACACGGTTTCATCTATTCCCCTCTCCTTTGGGCAAAGTCCGCAATACTGGGGGAAAAAGTTTGAAATTGAAAATTCAGCTAGCGCAATTAAACAGCCGATTTTAACTTAAAAAGTAAGAAAAATTGATTTCTCTAGTTTTCCGCCTCCAAAAACTTTAATAAATAGCATTATATCGAAAAACAAACATTGATTCCGTAGCCCTGTTTCTGTGCACCTTATTGAGCCCAAGTCCCTGTACTCACTTACATGAAAATGTCTGACACCTTAGTGTATATGGACTTACCTGGTCAATGGTACGTCACTGGTATGGGGAGAGGCCGCTTGGTTTGCAACACATTCTGCAAAAACTTCCTTTTAAACATCAATCTTTTGAGCTTGATTCCTACTGCAGGATGGTATCAACTCCGATGATACACGCTTCTCATTCGCTGTAGTTCCGGGATTAATATCCTTTACAAGTCCAAACACAGATCGCTTCCTTGCGAAAGATGATTGACATACACCCATACACTGAAGATGCTCCAATCAATACATCATCCGTCTACTTCCACTCTAATATTGCACTCATTTAAACAAATATAAGATGAGAGACAAAATAAAGATATCTTAAAACTTTCCCTGAACGAACAAGGATAAAATTTGTATTTAGGTTTAAAACACGAAAGCGCGAGAAAGTCGGATGCTCGATTTTCGCAGAATCTGGTTCAAGCACGCGTTACATAAGCTATACCTGTTTCATGTCCACCTGGACGCCGTGTAGCCCCAGGCAGTGAGAGCGTTAGAGCGTGTAACTTCCAACCATCTGCAGTAGATGGCAAACCTTTTTGTATGCAAAGCATCGGCCGCCTCTGGGGTGGCCATTGTTGAGGCACAGAGCACCATGAGCGGAGACTGCAGGTTTACCCAGTGATCCGTAAAGTGGAGCAAAAGGGTGTTTTTTAAAAGGCAACTCCCTGATATCTGAGCTCGAGAATAATAGCCAGTGCATGGGTAAGCTCTTTTATACTTCACTTGGTCCCTATAATAGCCACAAAATCCCCTTTTCCCTTTCTTCACGTTTTCTTGTCCTTGTTTTGGTGAATCTCTCTGCTCTAGAAGGAAGTGATTCAAACAAACCTCGCTCTGTCGGCTAGCAGCATGCAGCACCATTAGTCGCTTTATAAGAAGAAAAAAAAAGCAAAGAATCCAATGCTCTCCGCAAAAAAAAAAATGTACAAAAGGGTATCAAGAGAAGACAGAAGGTATGCAGAAAATAAAATCAAGAGGCAAAATGATTGCAAAGTATGTGAAATGGCGAAAAAAAGAGGGAAGAGAGGAAGAAGAAGAAGAAGAAGAAGAAGAAGAAGAAGAAGAAGAAGAAAAAGAAAAAGAAGAAAAAGAAGAGGATGAGGAGGAGGAGGAGGAAAAAGACTAGGCTGGATGAATTACAGTAAGTGGGCTTTTATTATAAGAAAAACTAAAAACGTTTAGAAACGAAAACGAAGATGGAGACTACTGAGAAAATCTGAGCATCTTATGCAGCGAGAAAAGGAGTGAAAGCAACATGAAGCAGAAGAAACAACAACAATAACAGAAAAACACTGAAGAAGGGGGCTTTTGAGAAGTATAGGCTATGATATAGGTGTCTGAAACCAGACAAGAACATCAAATTTAAACTAGCCGTTGAGCTATCATGATTAATATTAAAGTAACAGGGGAAGAGCGACAAGACGCAATGGCTCGAAACACCACGTGACAGTAAAGACAGCACGACTGAAATATCATGAAAATTTGTATTTGATAGCTATGGTTCACATGATATGCATATCTGTGTTTGTGTGTGTGTATGTGTGTGTCTCTGTGTGTGTGTGATTGCGCTCATGCTTTGTGATGATTTTTTTTATATAGATTTTATTTATATTTTTTATTTAGTATACTCATGGACATGAGATATTATGTTTTGTATACACAGTTTCTGTTATTTATTTTACAGATTCAAACATTGAAGTGGAATGTATAGCAATGATTAAAATCGAAATAAAATCAAAAGAAATGAAGGAAGAAGTGTGTTTGTGTGTGTATGTTTGTGTGTGTGTATGTTTGTTTGTGTGTGTGGGGGTGTGGGTGTGTGCGTGTGTGTGTGTGTGATCGAGTAAGACATTTCGTCACAGACTTTTTTTTTTATCAAGGAGTTCAACATGGGTATTGATGCTCTAATACAGGCAATATGACAGGAAGCGTAATTGGCTTCATCCTTCATTGTATTTGAAGAATTAATTCATGCACCTGCTCATACTGCTCAGTTATGAATTCATGCTTTGTAGTAACCTCTGTGTTTGGAGAAAAGGAAGAGCTTACGTGTGTGTAATAAAGTTATTCAAAGGGTGGCGGACCAATAATTTACCTCGCGTTGTTACCTTCAGCAGTCACCCAAGGCGTGGACATTGGCTTGCTCGGTCCGTTTGGTTGTATCGATTTGTTTTGTATTTGTGGAGGTCGAAACAAAGAGCGAATACGGGACTACTTGGGGTGCCATAACAATGACAGCTCTCGGGCTGCTGGTAATGAGGTCTGATGACTATTGTCACACCTTTGATACGTGATTTTATCCCCAATATATCACGTTTAGCGGGACCCTCTCTCCGCTTTTATCTTTTTTTTTCTCTGCAAAGAAGCAAGTAGGACATCAATTAGAACGTCACTCACTTGCAATAGGGGATTTGGTTGCTTCCCAATATGATAATCGAACATGTATTTTGCTAAGATAATGAGCTATCTTTCTTCAAACACCTATGTTGATAACATGTAATATGCTATATGAAATAATACATAAAGTGTTTCATCGCAAAATGGGCTAAGCGCTATTCTTAAACATGGAAGATATTTATTTTAAGTCCATCATCAGATAAAATGAAATAAATGTAAAACCTTTCCAGTGATGCCTCATAGTCTTGAAGTTATGATTCAAGTTATCCCATTATTGTTTTCATGAATGTCTCTTTTTTCAGCTTTGATCACAAATATATTTACTTTAAGAATGAAGTAGCCCCGTTTTATGATAAATCTCTTGTGATTTGTATGTAGGTCCTATATGATTATATATAATATATATTTCGAGAGATCGTTCCTGCCCGAAACTTACGCGGTGCCTCGATTAAAAGGGAAAAGAAGAAGAGAGCAACGTCCGCCTCAAATCTATTTTTTCACTATAACATATATATATATATAACATATATATATATATATATATATATATATATATATATATATATATATATATATATATATAAAATATGTGACCCTGCATCACAAAACGCACAGAAAGTTGCCATACAGACATGAAATTTTAGTTAGGAGCATATTCTTAAAGTGATGTATAACTCAAATCAAATGGACTCTCCTAACCTATCTAAATATTGGAAAGAAAAGTGTGACCTGAGAAAAGAGGATCTGAAGTACAGTGTCTTTTCAAGCGCTTAATCTTTACGAAGCCGTGCTGCCTGTGCGATGAATGGGACAAAAAAACAGGATGTAAGCCGCCAGAGTAACAACAATGAAGAGATTATCAGATTAAACTGAAATTTAGCGTGCCTTATCAACATATTCTGTCCATAATCAATGCAAATTTTCAAATCAGTAGCATCATCCTTTCAAAAGTTATTAGAGCTGAAAGTTGAGAGTGTGCACAAGGTTTTTAAGAAATGAAAAGGGGACTCTAAAGACACACCTCATCACACTAATCTAAAAAAAAAAAAATGTTCGAAATAAACTGCTAAAAAATGCACTTTTCCTGCCCGTTTTTTTATTTCAAATTTTAGCATAATGTAGAAGAAGACTTGCTCTTTCAGAAAATATGAAAAAGTCAAGATCGGCTAGGTTGACCCATTTCACCTTTTTTCAGTCCTCACACAAAATCAGTGTGTGCGACTTTTTGTTTGTTTTGTGATGCGCGGTCATATATATATATATATATATATATATATATATATATATATACATATTCATATATGTATATAACATATCTTATTCTATACATGTATGTACTTATTATATACCTATGGTATATCCACGCTTCTCTTCAGGTACAAGCACAATTGATCGTGTTTTATGTCTGTTTCTCACCATAAAGCAATATTGTAGTGTTTATGCTTGTATGCTTGTATAGCTTGATAACATCTTGATTTATTGTCAGGAGATTTTGTTGTTGAATGTACGCTATCTAGATGCAAACCCTGTCGCTTCACTGAAGTAACAAGCTGCGTATGCTTCTTACCTGACGCTACGACATATCATTATCATTAAAGTTATTTGTAAATGTGTGTGTGCATGTGTTTTGTCGGGCTGTTATACCGCATAATTTACCCCGATATTCTAACAAACGCCAAAACAGATTGAAACAAAGTTACATTTGTATACAATCCATCAACTTTATTAGTGCAAAACATAGCCCGATGAGTTTGTTTTGTTTGCTATTGTTGGCACCCTCATAAAACCGTCTACTGTAGGCATGTGATAAACTTTCACTAATGTGTTCATGTACATCGTCTCATGTCAAAATTTGAATTGGAAGTATTTAATTGACACTATTCAGATGAAGGGAGAGTTTTATGAAACTTGTTTCTTCTTTGTAGTCAGATTACAAAAAAAAAAAAATGTTGTAATGTTTGAATTAATGCCAGGCAAATACTGTAGATACTTTACAGATTCCTTACCAACAAGTGTCCAACATTCCATCAAATTCTGTGAACAATAATGATTTGTACTGATTGATGCATTTTCACTACGTCATTTATCTTCTTTTGATGTAATGTCGGCGCGAAATGACTGTAATAATTATTCGAGTTTCCCCCTCAAACAATGTCAAAGGAGTGAAATCTATATGAAGAAAGTATACAATCATAACCATTCAAGAATAATGCCTTTATTTTTCTGACAAATTTTACAAGGGTATAATGGAATAATGGGCGCCGGAAGGTTGGCCATTATTGTCCCACCATTGATCCCCTCATTCGCATCTAAAATGTCATTAACATTTAACACTGTGTTCATTATTAATACAAACACGGCTTCCATCGTGACAATGATAGTGCTTGGCATCAAAAACATGATCACCATATCATACCTACATTCATTTTACTCTATCTTTTTTTTATTTCAGGTGAGAAAAAGCACCAAACACCACAACAATAACATGGTGGTGTAACATTATGCATACACGATCTTACCTCTCATCATTGTTAAACAGTGTACTTGGTATAGAATCGTTGCCAAGATACGGCTAAACTAGACTTGGTAGAATTCTCAAGCAAAATCACGAACACTTTGTATTCATTCAGTTGAGCCTAACCTAATAATATTCTAGGAAAAAGTCCTCCCTCTTTATGTCTACCGCCCTTCCCCCCCCCCCTCTCTCTCTCTCTCTCCCTCTTCATAAGCTGGAAGCACATTGTATGATATGTACGTCAGGTTGGTATTGGTTGACTTAGTTTGGTTGAATCCATTTTCCATTTAAATTCCGATTTACTATCATATTTCAACCAAAATGACATTTGTAAAAATCTATAGGAAGCACACATCTGATGCGTTATAGATAAAAAAAAAAGTTTTGTTCCAACCAATCTTAACTATGGTAACTCATCTCACCAAACGCCGTGAAACCTGCAAGATATAAAACTGTTGTGTGATTTGCGTAAGTGTGTGTGTGTGTGTGTGTGTGTGTGTGCGTGCGTTAATGTGTGCGTGTGTGTGAGGTCCAGTGTGCACGTATAGGGAGGGATTTCTTTGTTGTTACACAGTTCTGCGTGTTCCTTGTCGATACGACACAGCGACATCCTTGCACGCTGTTATTAGTTTTACAAACTAAAGCACGTCGGAGAGAGGAACAAAGTCAGTCTGGACAGGAGGCTAGTCTCCCCGTCTAGCTACAATAGACCGTTTCTGTAACACGCTACAATTCATGGAAGTTTCTTTTCCTACAACCTAGTAACGAAGCATTTCATTAACCTGGTCTCTCCTATTTGGATCTATAGGCAGGAATTCACTTAGTTGTTGCTAGGTAGGGCAAGCCTCCGGCAAGCTTTGTGATTGTTTATACCCCCATCTCACTAGACGGCGATTCCGCCACGATCATCAAATATCGACAAAGCGCGGCGGATCGTGGCTTGATCGCTTTATTATCTTCTCCATCATATCTTGAGTAGTTCAGAAGCGCGGAGCTGAGTCGCCACCATCGCCATTATGGTCGCCGCCAAGTTTTGAACTTCCGTAGCAAGAGCGCCGTGGTTTTAGAGCGTATCATAATCGGCTCTCGAGCGCATTAAAAGTGCCATATTCGTAGCTATGACGGGGTAGCAACGCGCAAAGCGTAATTCAAGTGCATCGAAAGTGACGCCATCGCCCATGAAAATTACCACTTTTACAGTATTACGTAACAGGAACCAACCATAAACCAAAGAAAGTGATGCACCAGACCAGGGAGGTGGATATGGAGAAAAGCGTATAAAATTCCGTTTTCCACATACACTCAGTACGAATCTACTCTGTTTATCCAATTGTTTGTCATATACCATTGCAGGTCAATGCAAATAGATTAAGTTGCAGTCTTTTCAAATATATCTTCATAATATTGGCTCATTGTAGTTTCCTTGTAAGCCGGTTCTTTAATATCATAATACACATTTCACCCTTTTAATTGAGTGATGACTTAACTAATAGTGTAATTTCACATCAGGTTCTAACTGGTGTGTTCATGCTATAAATGTAAGGGTGAAACCATATTCTGCATATCCATGTTGGTTTTACACTGACATCTGACTGAAGAAATTCAATCATGAAACCCATTTTATACCCCGATCGCTTGAGATCGTAGCATGAGCCCGGCGTTAAAGGGGATGGCTAGTAACTGATCAGTGGGAATCAGTGGGAATGCTGGAGGATGATTGTTCCAATCCTTGTGGGATTCATTTAAGAGTACATTATATATCTATTGTTGTGTGAAAATTATTTGCTTCAGAATGGTCTCATATTCAAGTAATGTGCAGTTTAATGTTTCCAGGTTAGCGTGCCTGGTCAATGACGGGGCATTAACATGATTAATCTGCACAATACTTGAATATGAGACCGTTCTGAAGTAAACAATTTTCACACAACAGTAGATATATAATGTACTCTTAAATGAATCCCACAAGGATTGGAACAATCATCCCTCAGCATTCCCACTGATTCCCACTGATCAGTTACTAGCCATCCCCTTTAACGTATCACTGTCGCTCCGATCGTATCACTGTCGTAGCGAAGCCAAGCGTACGAATATCGCAATACAATTAGTTCGATCGCAGAAGCAGCGCGTCTCGTAGGGTCTGGAAATGCTGCAACGTGGCAGAGTCGTTTTATCATCGTGGCACTATCGCCTATATATACAGCGCAGGTTGAGCGCAGAGAAACCGTAGTATAATCGCCTCGGAGGTCAAAAATGGAGACGGACGGCGATCGCTCCACGATTTGTAAATTTTTCACAGATCGCCATGGTCGCCTTTCAAGTGAGATGGGGGCATTTGGGCAACTTCTTTTGAACAAAGCATGCGTAAAATCCTTATACATTACAGGATATGTAACTCAGAATGTGTTGCGAACGGCATCTGTCCATGAAGCAGTAAAGAAAGTGATGAGAGGTCATAATCCTACATGCAAGACGAGGCAATTATACTGGGAACATAACAAATCAACGCTTGTGTCTGTTAACGCCTGTGAGACTCAGAAAAACACAATTAACCCAGATCCGATCAGGCAGTTATTAGAATAGTCCAGTCTGGACTATTATTAGAAAAGCACAGAGTCATTAGCTGCGTTTGCATGAAACTTTGGGGTATTGTATGCTCCTTCAAGTTCAATCACATATTAATCACTGTGTATCATCCCCGTCAACTCGAGAAACAATACATTGTTCGGTACTGACAGGAATAAAGTAGGCCCTACATGTAAACATAAGACTCTTGTGACGAAAGCTAATCACAGTCGCGGAATACGCTTTCAGATTTTTAAATCATGCTAGAACGAAAAAATAAAAAGACCGAATCAGCAGGTAGCTCACGGCCAACTGCATGCTACAAACTGTGCTCAAGTCCATGTGTTTAAATTGCGTGTACTGTTTAATGCTTTCCAAAGCATTCTTCAAAATTAATATTAAGATTGTTCTACTTCACGTATTTAGGCACATGATTTGTTTGAATGCGAAACCAAAACTAGTCGAGCGCTAGTCAGCTGAGCCTTTTAAATGTACTGAAGAAAAATGTCCAAGGTGGTCAAGATCATGATTTAGAATGTTTCGACGTCCTTCTGAGGGCTTGCACTGTTTCGTATGGTCCTCTTGCGAGCAGCCTGTGATATCTTAGGTGCACGCTTGACATAGTGTCCTTTCCAATGTACACTGGTCCTATTCTCCATGCGTCTTTTCCCGCATCGTTGACCGCGGATGGGACTAACGTGTGTGCGTGATGTGTATAATCTTCGCCTGGCGTCTGCGGAACAATGGACGTTTCGCTGGGCAGTGGGAGAGGATCGGAAGCCGGATTGAAGAAGAACGCGGTTGGCGGCATTGCTCGTTCTGCATATGCTGAAATGGCAGCTGTTGATAGAGATTGAAAGAACGCAGAGAGGACATAAAAGAGAAGTCTGTATTAATGATAAAATATTACTGTACCTCTGTAAGTAATTACACATCAATTATCTAGACTAGTACTGGTGTCAGTTTTTATTACAACTGATTGATAAATTGCCCTACATCGACGTAATAATACTGTATAATTATTTGCAATAAAATAGAAAATGAGATTCACACGTACGCGAATAAGCGGGATAAAAATACTCGATATTTGCATCGCGATTGCAATCATCTCGAGATGTTTGCACTAGTGGACACAAAATTCAACCGATTAGCACGACTACAGCATCGCTAAGCTAACCTCAAGAAATCTTGCGCTTATTTCTGAATTAGTGCGCTACTTGACCGTGTGAGCGCTGGACCAAATAATCTCGAGATTTCTTCTTTTCTTTTTTTTTTAATCCTATCGTTCAAAGCGCTCATCACAACAGCGTGCGCGCCCCACACCACACTGTGAGACGCAAGAACATCGATTTATCTACAGCCTGTATTTACCGCTCGGCTATTTCTGACCGTGTGAACACTTGAAAACAAAACAAAACAAAAATCTCGAGATTAAGAGCTCGATCGTCATCCCGCTATTTTGTATTTGTGAATGCGGCCAATCAGTTGCAATAAAAACAACCGAAACAAGAATTTCATCACGTTGAAGAGCGATTCAGTTTATTCCGAAATTTTGTATCACCACGTGGAGGTGCTCAGGTTGACGTGAACCAAGGAGCAGGCGGTGGGTTAATGACCAACAGGAGTCATCTTACTGCGCTAAGTGGTGTCTACACTCTCTGCTGGGTAAATTCTTCTTTCTAAGAGGATCGGGTGGCTCCTATTATCAGACTACACGGTATTTCTGTTGGATAAGATTCTGTCAACTGGTGATTCCAGCGTGACAGTGATGATTCGGGCAACAAGAGCGCAGTAGACCATGATTACTGGGTTAAAAACAAGACTCTGAATCAAAATCATCGACAAGCCTCTGACCAATACATGCATTCTGATCAATTTTCTGGCTCACTACATTATAAAATTCCCAATACTTTTTTTTTTTCCATATCTCCTGCTTGTGAAATCATAAATTCTGCATCATCGTTATAACCATGTGTCTCGCCTTCGGTTGCTTTATCAGTATCTACATACGCCAGCCATCTTCTCAGATGGAAATGAAACAACCAACCAACCAAACTGTTGGACACGTAATTCAAACGCACGCACGTGATCATTATAGTTCGTTTTTCATGTCATTACCTTACATAGTAACACAAATCTTCTTGCTTCCTTGTTTTCTTTTTCACTCAAGGATACCAATCACGGCTAAAACTCGCAAAAACAAAAGTGAATTACCAGGTTCAATCTGACGCCCTTCGCAGAGGCACTTTATAGCGAGTTTAGACATTAGCAAAAGTGTATTCATTGACTTCATTTATTCATTCATTTTGCTTTGACAGTCTTTCATAGATACAGACAAGGCAGAACATAGCATACATTGGAACGGGTGACGTGGCAATGGAATCGCCAAACTCGGGTAGGGCGCCCCTCCGTGAATGTGGGCCGTAAGACTGAATGGGTACTTGGCCAACACCGGAGCGCAAGGCGGAGTCGGCGGTGCGGACACGATCGGCAGAGCTGCAATGCCGCCCTCTCTCGACGAGTTGACGGGCGTTCTGGCGTAAGTGTGTTCCTTCAGTAAAACTTCAACTCGTTCTCTGCAGAATAAATGGAGAACTACATGATGTCACTTGTATATTATCATCGTTGCTATTGTTTGTGTGTGCGTGTGTGTATATGTGTGTGTGATTACGGACAAAATGATCGCGCAGATCGGAGAGGGGGGGGGGGAGGGGAGAAAGGGTGAGAACTACCAACGAACAATCTAATCAGGTTCTTTGTCGAACTTTATTCGAGGTTATACCTCTTAACGTTGCAGAGCATGTTTTTGCAAATACCATTGATTGTACAGTGAACGTTCGCAAAAAAATTTGCTCAGTTCAGTTCAGAACACAGTCTTTCCGGCTGTTCAGTTCAGTTCAATTCAAATACAAGTCATTTTCGACAGAAACATACACATCACCTTTTTTTTTTAATAACAGGGATAGTAAATAAGACACTGTTGCTCAAGCAACACAGCCATAGCCACCAATGAATGGTCAATGGGGGGGGGGGGGGGGATATTGAAGGTATACTAGGCGCAGGTTGCCAGAGGGATGGTTTGTACTAATGTCCTTGTTCTTATATGTCACCATTAGGGATGCATGTCTACGTCAACGCAAATGACAAAAGAAGAGTTACATCACAAAATGGGCTAAGGGCCGATTTTAAACATTGTGATGTAAGTCCATAATATCATCAGAGAGAGAGAGAGAGAGAGAGAGCGAGTAAAACAAGTGACATTTGAAGTGATACCTCACTTGACACATTACAAGGACAATCTTGCTGTTATGATGAGAAATATCCAATATGTTCTTATTATTTTCTTTGTTTTTTAGCAGTGTTAAACGAGAATATCTCAACTCAACAAAAATTGTGTTAACTCGTTTTGCTATAAAACTTTTCAAATATTGATTAAAAAAAATGTTTTACCTTTCAAAGTCTGACAGCCTTGATGAGTCTCGAAAACCCTTGGCGAAAGGATTGCTATCAATCTTTAATCTCGTGATCTGAGGAGTAGAGGGGAGAGAAACAATTTATGGAAAGATAGTTAGAAAGATAGATTGACAGAGGAAGATTATAATATGAAGAGAGATATGTTGAGGTAGACAGGGAAACAAAGAAAGAGAGAGAAAGAGAGAGAGAGAGAGAGAGAGAGAGAGAGAGATTAGTGAGTGAGTTACACTGATACAACACATTCAACTCAACACTTAGGCCCGAATTCACGAAGATGGTACGATGTTAACCATAGACAATTTTGTTTAGAGCGCCAAGAGTCGCATGGCCTATTTCGTTACGAAGTCAGTCATTTCGTTTATGAAATGATCATTTCGTCAACGAAATGTTGTCATTTTGTTGCGAAATCAGTCATTTCGTCGACGAAATGACTGATTTCGTAACGAAATAGGTCATGCGACACTTGGCGCTCCATACAAATTGTCCATGGTTTAAACCATGGTTTCAATATGTACCGCCTTCGTGAATTCGGGCCTATGTGTTCACTAATGGGGGTAATGCCTTGAAGAACATGTCATTGTAATAACCACTACAAAAACAAAACAAAACAAAACAAACGTCAAGGTCGATGAATACCACGATATTTTGATCTGGTTACGTGTTGGCTGATCTGAGTGCCAGAAAGGTGATATAAGACAGCATATTGATATCATACCTGTTATTGCTATCATAATTGCTTCAAAGATGATGAGGATGATGATAAGATTTATCATTACTACTACTACTACTACTACTACTACTACTACTACTACTACTACTACCACTACCACTGCTACTATACTAGCATACTGTTATCAAAAAGTGTTTGCAATGCTATAGTTCTCTGCAAGTCGGTCTGACAATGAATAAACAGGTGTTTACGTGGTTTGTTTGTTTTTTTGTCGATAGATGTAAGCATTTTTTCCCTAACAATATCTGATTTTCCCACGATTGATTTCTTCCTTTACCCCTCCCCTCTACTTCTTTCCATCTCCCTTCCCCCTCTCCCTTTTCCAACACGGGTGCTGTTCGTTATTCCGAAGGTTCGATATTCCGAAGGTTCGTTATTCCGAAGGTTCGTTAATCCGAAACACACAAATTCCCTATACCTAGAGGTTCGTTAATCCGAAAATGAAAAAGGGTTCGTTAATCCGAACATTTGTAGCGTTATTCCGAAGTTTCGTTATTCCGAAGATTTGTTAATGAAAATGAAATTCGGAAAAACGAACCTTCGGAATAACGAATCTTCGGACTGAAGAGCCTTCGGAATAACGAACCTTCGGAATAACGAGCTGTAACCTTCCAACACACTCATCTCTCTCTCCCCCTCTGTTCCTCTTACCAGTTGGTTCTGATAGGCTGTGACAGCGGTGAAAGAGGTCTCAGGGAAGATAAAAGTGCGCATGTGCTGTGACCTCAACCCACAAGACCTCACGATGTCATCGAGCTCTTCGTCTCTCTCGTTCTCGTCACAGGTCCCCTTCGAGACGTCGTCGTCGATTCCGTCGTCCCCGTCGTCGACCTTCTTGACGATGTGGACTCGTGGCTGGTAGCGGTGCATCGAATTGAGGATGACCTGAGACAGAGTGAGAAAAATTCATGATACACAGATGAATATCAGGTATACACTGGCAAATAAGGATCTCACATCTGGAAGTGAAATGAAACAAAACTAAAAAGAACACCAAAAGTATGATATATTGCAATTAATGATGATAAGCTAGCTATAGTAATTAAAGAGGTAATGTCACTTGAAGTACCTGGAACAAAATAGATTAAGACAAAACAAACAAGAAACTAGAAATGTCGCTATGGCGACTGATGCCTCCGCCATAATGCATGATTCTCCCAATAGGCGTATAGTACAATGTCTTCACAATGACAGTTGAAATATTGAAATGACAGGTCTGTCAGAAATGTCTTGATCTGGGTTTGCTATATTTTTTTTAAGAGTGCAGGTACACATATTTGGGGAATTGAGAATTTTTACTTGAATTCTGATGGACCTTTTTATTAGTTTATGCATTGAGTAATTTCCAAGGTATGAAGAAAGAGTGTAATGATGGTACAAAATGTATATATATATACATATTTTTTTTTTTGAGGGGGGGGGGGTGAAACCTGGCCTTTGACCCTAAACCTCTGACCTTTGACCTTCTGGCTGGAAATTTCCCGGAGAATCTCCATTAGGTAATGCATGTATTAAGTTTTGAAACTAATAATGCAAGCATTGCATATACTAGTATATCAATTCAATTCAATTCATTTTATTTCCATACTTCTCATTTGTGGACATTATAACAGAAATTAAACAAGTTCTTTCACCTTGTAAACAATGTGCAAAACACAACAATATACATGGTGATAACACAGTAATTATATGTAATAACTGGTCAAATTCGAAATCGAGATGGGGTTGATCAAAGAAAAGTATGGCGGGACCTACATGAAAGCAAGCTTGTTTGGCTGTAAGCCCCGAGTAATCAGTGTTTGTGAAAAAGAAACAGAGAACGGATATTAGGTAAGACCAGATGATGTAAGAGTGCCAAATAAGAAAAAAACAAAAACAAAACTAAAAAAAAAAAAATATGAGGGACATAATAAAATTTTGAGGAGTTGACCTTGACCTTTGACCCCTGACTATTGACCCATGATCCCTAAATTCCCTAGATAATCCCTGCCAGTCAGTACATGCATATTTACCAAGTTCCACGAAGATACATTGAACCATTTGCGAGAAAAGTGATATTGCAACATTTTCACCCCACCTTTGACCTTTTGACCTTTGACCTTATGACATGAAACTCTCTCTAGAGAATCTTTACGCAGTAGTACATGTCCACACCAAGTTTCAAGAAAATACCTTTGGGGCATTGCATAGATATGGGGGAAATTGCAACATTTGTAGCATTTGACCTTGACCTTTTGACCTTTGACCTCTTGCCAACGTCACTAAAATCTACTCAACTAATTGTCCCATCATACATCATCCTTGGACCAAGTTTGGTGAAAGCTGCTTCATCCAGTTTTGAGTTATCACGTAAACAGATAAATTTTAGGATTTGACCTTGATCTTTGACCTTTGACCTCTGTCCGATTTCACTTAAAAACTAATCAAGTAATTGTTTTATCATACATCATCCTCCAACAAAGTTTGGTGAAATTTGCTTGATGCAGTCTTGAGTTATCGCGTAAATGGATACAATTTCATGATTTGACCTTGACCTTTGACCTTTGACCTTTAGCTGATTTCACCCAAAATCTAATCAAATAATTGCCCCATCATACTTCATACTTGGACCAAATTTGGTAAAATTCCAGTAAATATTACTCAAGTTATCGCGTAAACGAAAGCGGACGGACGTACGGACGTACAGACGTACGGACGTACGTACGGACGTACGTACGGACGGACGGACAACCCGAAAACATAATGCCTCCGGCACCACTTCGTGGCGGAGGCATAAAAACAAACACGAAAAAAACATAACAAGCGATCAAAAGCTAACGTACATGCGTACAAGAAAAGACAGTGGTACGTCATGATGCATATCTGCCTGCTGCATGAAGAGGGCGCATTTCACTAAACGGTTTGGAATGGCCAGTAACCACGCTTTTTCACTGCCTCGAAATGTGCCATTGCTTTAAGGCATTTACAAGCTAAAGATGTTTGTAAGAAAACATTTAAAGACACACCATTCTCTCATGAAACCATTGTGAAGACAAGAAATAGAATTGAGAACATGCATCTTTGAATAAAGTGTTCAAGTTCAGTAATGGTTTGCCATAAAAGTCGACGACGCAGCGGAATTCAATTATACCTCACATTTTCATTTGCATAATTCTTTATAAATATCCCTTGGGCTGGTCATGCAATGAAATTCACATGAGTTATAATCCTGAAGAAAGTGCTTCGCTTCAAGCGATATTCACCTCGTGCGGAAAGTACTTATTCGCGCCGTAATTAGCATGTATAATTACAAGTATATATTGCAGGCTTTCCAGGCTTATTTCTTTAGTATGTTGCTGTTAACTAAACATGCTAAATATGAGTTTCATCCATTTATTGTGTACGCTTCCCACGAAGTTGAGTTTGATTGGGCATTACACAGAACTACACTTTTCTCTACAGGTCCTGTGAAGCAAACGTAAAATCAGTCATACGTTATTCTGTGTTTGTGTCTTCGTGGATTACAGCCAGTGTATAGTCCAGACTGCGAGGCCGTACGCATCCAGGGAGGTACTTCCCTGGTGCATCCAACAGCAAGCACCACAATCCTCTGCACTTGGCTAGTTTTAACGATTTATTAAAATTATAAATGCAAACACTGGAAAAAGCATACAGGACAGCTAACTCTTGAAAATTTCACCATCGGGCATCTCCAACAAATCCCACGGACCACTTTGTTTTCGACTTTTTTAAATAGCCAGATCTTTTCCTGTTTTGCTCCCGAACGTTACTGTCAAGAAAAATTATTGTAGGGACCATCCGGTTGTCAGAATGGTTGGCCTATTTAAACGTTGCTCAGCAGCATGCTTATTTGTAACGATTGAAGTATCTGTAAAACCTGAGACTGCTCTGGCAGAAGTGACGTAGATCAAAACTCTTCATCATACAACTGAAGCCAGAATAGCCGCAGAAAGAAAAGTAGGGTATAAGGTATTTCCCCAGACGTACGTGCCTGGGTTCATCGGGTCTGCGAATGGGCTTTGGCGACGCCGACTTAGGGTTCCCTGGTAACCGAGAAAAAAAAAACAATACCAGTAATGGCGCAGCACCGAATAATTTATCGTCCAATGAGTGCTGAAATTTGCTCGACCTTTGAACTGCTATTAAAATCCAAATGCATCTTGTGTAAACACGCCGCGGCAGTATTTTATCGCATGGCTGTACCGAGAGTGCGTCGGTAAATCGTGCTGCTCCGTGGTCTCGACAGGGACTCTAGCCTTGATCCAAGTCACACAATAATTAAAAATGCAGAAAAAAATCGTGATTATTATGATATCACGCTTTAGAGATTAATCGAGCTTAATGGTATAATATAATTCTTATAATGTTATGTTGCAAGCTTATTTTCCGAGAAACTTAGATTTAGAGCTTTTTGCTTTTGTTAAACATTATTGATTCATTTGAATCATATTGTATGACACCATTAATAACATTTGTTTAGGCCAACCGGTATGTCACAAGAAACGTCTGTAGGAGACACTAAGTTGCATAAAGAATTCCCTTTTCTGGGATACTGCTACGTCAGAAGAGGAATGAACTCCCTGATTGGACGAGTGCCTTTATGTTAGACTCTGAGTCGGTTCACTAGGTAGCTTGATCGACCTGTACCGGGTTTTGTTTGAAGTACATGTATTTTCATTATCATCTTTTTTTTTTCTCCCTTTTTCTTTTTAACGAGGTCGGTCACGTGATGGTGATAGGTTTTAGTAGCGTGGCGGTGTAATCATGACGCAGAAATTTGTTTTATAATTTGAATACCTATCGTCAGCTCCTTTTTTGATGAACCAACAGACTATAATCACCGCATGACCTGGATATAAGTGACGGTATGCCAGTGAACGTGTAGCTGTTTAGAGAAAGGAATGGGGGGGGGGGGGTAGGATGAGCAGATTATGACAGGACTACGTGCACGGATGACCTATTTATGCTGTCACACCTCCTTAAGAAAAACAAACCTCTAAAGATGGGGGAGCGCACAGCACACCACTGAAATCAATCCTGCCTCTTTGGTTCGACGCCAATGCGTTTGATTTCAACACCATTCTGTATTGATGGCTTCTGCATGGACTAACATGTTAATCATTATCATCATTATGACTTCAGCTGCGACAGTTAATGGTAGCCTAATATACTTCCATTTAGTCTGAAAATTGAAAATATTTTGATAAAGTACTGAAATAAAGAAATGAAAGTACCGTATTAATGCATGACAGAGAAATGACCTATGCAATTTCGCGAGTTGGACCCGTGGATCTTATACTCAGACGAGAAAACCGATTCCAGTCTTAAACTAAATCAGCCAATCAATCAAGCAATCAAGAAACCAATCTATCCATGAATCATTCCATTGATTTGAGTCAATCAATCAATCAATCAATCAATCAATCAATCAATCAATCAATCAATCAAGCAAGCAAGCAAGCAAGCAATCAAACAAACAAACAAACAATGAATGAATTAATGAATGAATGAATGAATGAATGAATGAATCAATCAATCAATCAATCAATCAATCAGTCAATCATTCATTCATTCAATCAATTATTCAATCAAGACTGTTGTATAATGCCAGCATAGAAAAGGGTTGTCGTTAAAAATTAAAGCAACTTTAACCGTAACGGCGACAGACAGAAAAAAAAAGTAAAACCAAAGTACCTCCTTGGTAAAACTAACCATATGGAGATACTATAAAGTAGTAGCTCCATAAAGTCAATAATAATTAAAAAGTAGTAGCTACTATAAAGTAGTATATCCATGACTAAAAAACAATGAGAACTCACACCCCAAACAGTCATAGACACAATTATGTCACAGGAATCTGTACACATGTTGTTGAATAGTTCGCTAAATAATAGGCTCACATGACATCAGACCCACACAACATTGCTTCCCTTTCCCCTGATGATATCTTTTAATTCTTTAATATTCCACCACACGGGAGTGGCGTCGTAGCATTGATACTCACGTGTCCGTTTTTGTCCAGTTCGTTGTTGGTAAGTTTGACCTTCTCGAACGAGACGAGCTGCTTGGCAAGCTGGTCGCCGCGGAACGGCGCGTCGGGATGCCGGTAGAGCCGAGGCGGGAGGGACGGGTCGGCCTTGCCCGCCACCAACCACGAGGAGCGGTGATAGGCGTACCGATATCGCTTGTTGTCGAGCGGGACGATGTCGAGGAAGACGAGATAGGACGAGCTCGGCTGGAGGCCCGTGAACGAGACTCGAAGAGTCGGGAACATCCTCCTGAGTCGGTGTCAAATGAATGAATGAGTGTATGAATGGAATGAGTGAATGAATAAATACAAGGACGAATAAATGAATGGATAGAAGAATGGTTGTATGTTTGTATGAATGAATGATTGAGTGATTGAATAAAGGAATGGATCAATGAACAATGAAAACTGATTAGATTAACTTAACAGCTTGTGATGACACATAAATAAATAACTAATGATTAATAGGGCTTAATTATATACAAACTAAAGAGAAAAGGAGAACACTATTGAACAGGGCGTCAACCATCGACTGCTATTCGATTTATTCGATAGCCGCTGTTCGGATTCCTACAACTGTTTCTGTTTTAAATGTGTTGTTTATGTGAGATTCTGAATTTCTCGAGATGCATGCAGACACTTACAGCTGTACTTGTTACATGTAGTATATGACTGCAAGTTATCATTAGCCATGAAATAATGTTTGTTTGTTTGTTTGTTTGTTTGTTTGTTGTTTGTTGTTTCTTTTTTTTTTGGGGGGGGGGGCAAATTAGGCAGTTGAAATCGCCCAGCTTTTCGTGAAAACAGTTCAGTGCTAGATAAACTTACGTAGTCTGTTGCTCGGTTTGTCAAGCGAACATGTCTTATCCTTGCGAAAGCCTCTTTGGAATTCCTAAATCAATGACGTGTATAAGGCACAACACTATCCCTGCTGTAGATCCTTTAATCGCCACTGACTTTGTACAGGGTTAAAGAGGCAACCGATGACTGTGTGACATGTCGCAAAATTTTTAGGGGTCTTGTTTTTTTTTTATTTGCATGTTTTTGAGGAAGACACTGGATTTCGGCAATTGCGCACTCGGAAGATATCTGCCAGGACTTTTGCGAAATAATCGTTACTCTCTTTATTCTGTATCTCAATTCAATTTCTCTGTCTTGCTTAGAAACGCCCGTTTCAAGCGTTAAAGTGTTATACATTATCATTATTATCATCATTACTGATTATGTCGATGATCCAGGGTTGAAATTTCAGCGAATGCATAATGGAGTAATCAGACTGCACGTGAGTAGATTTAGAATGGAAACGCTACGCAGGGTATAAGCCCTGACAATCTAATATCTCATGCTATCCGTTAGAATTATTCGTGTTTCCGCTTTAGTGACATACTTCAGTACATCAGCGAGGTCCGTTGTCTGTGTGTCCAACTTTGGATAGTCTTCACATTCATCTCGCGGTGTTTTGTGGATTCTACAATTTTGCATCCTGCACGTTAAGAGCGAAATGCACATTTATAGATAGAATAAGCTTGCCAGATGTAATTGATAAATGTATCAGATGCAATAACAGTGTGTGCGATATGGCCACCCAATATTGCTTGCCGTGGTAAACAGGGAAATATAAAAACAAAATATACCTACAAGCGTCAGTAGTTTAAGGAATAATTACCTTCCGGATTTAGTGATAATCATCTCTGTGCCCAGCTGGAAGAATTTATCCCATAATTCCTTCGTCTCCAGCTTGCATCCTATGGCAGCCATCTCGTTCCAGCACGTTGCGTCTTCCCCGCACATGTTGCAACCCGAGCGCGGAGCTCTCCCGGGTCTCACTGACGACGCTACGACCTCCGCACTCCGGAAACAGTCGACTCGACGTCCGTCAGCTTCTCCGACGCTCCCCGGAAAGCGAGAGCTCGGCTTGATGTCGGGATCGCGAAGAAGCGACTTCAGATTTCTCTGCGAGAGAGGACCAGCTTTGACGGCCTGATCGTGCTCGAGTTCGGGAGAGAGTCGATGGCGAAAGCCCTCTGTCGGCCCTCGAACGCGTCCGCCGTGGAACCTGTGCTGGCCCGACGGCAAATCCGGTGAGCGGCAGGCTCCTCCTAGGGAGCGAAGACGAGGCTCGTCCGAGTGCTGCTGCAGCGCCACGAAGGGTGGGGCGAGGAACGGCGAGGGCCCGCGGAGAAACGCTGTCTGGGGAGGGGTACTAGAGGACGGTCGACCATTGATGGCCTGTATGTAGCTTTGAACTTCCGGCCCTGGAGTTGAATATCTCGCACATGGCGAATACTCCAAACGTTTTCCTGCCAAATGAGAATGATAATGTAACACACAAAAGTGCTGAACGAATGCAAATCATTAAGACCCGCTCACAACTCATGACATTACAATGCATAAATGTGTAAAGACAGATAGACAGACAAACAGACCACTCACAAACAGACGAACACACAGACAGATGGGCAGAGAGAAGAAAGATATGTGATTTGAGCTAATAAACTTTTTTTTTGTTATATACAGGGGCAGAATCTAAATAATAGAAAATAGTCTATGCCAGAGACAGGGGAAACCATTAAAAGGAGACCTCCAGATGATTTTCAGATTTCTTCATTTAAACAACTATAAATTAGTTATATTGAGGACAGAGTTTCAGAATTTATGTCAACTGGGATGAAAAATAAGAAGTTTCGAAATTTATAACAAATCACAATGAACAAGGATGATATGACAGAGTGACCATAGTTGGGGCTCAAGGAAGCAGAACAAAAGAAGAAGGCATGCATAGATTATACACTGGTGAACTCGCAAGGAAGCGGTATTGTTATGGAATTACACTGCTACATAATCTGAAATATGTGAGCCTCCCATGTCATCATCCTTGTTCAGTGTACTTAATTTAAGTTTTTTCAAGTATTGTTTCTCTGCTCAAGAACCACAATAAATTCCACAAATCTATACATGGAGCTGTTGATTTACGTTATACATTGTGTGAAATTATGAAAATCATATGGAATGCCCCTTTAATTTTTCAGAGAAAATTTATGTTTTAAAGATATTACAGACTGAAAGATGTGGCGTTACCACCACAAATCCGAACTCTAAAGAACAGGATCACACCATTTGAATCAAAATTATAACAATGAAAGTAACATGCCAGGTCCCTTTTCTCAGGTTTGAAATATAGATTAAAAAAAAAAAAAATCTAATTCGGCCTATTCGGTCCCGGGAAAGGAGTGACGGGATCGGGACTGAAATTGATGCTTACCCCTTCCTCCCTCTCCTCCTTCCCTTTTCTGATTTTGTCACCGCGCAGTACATTAATTTTTATTTACCACTTGTTACCTTTTTGTCTATTTTCAATGCCATTGTCAACCATTACTACTGCGATTGTGATGGAAACGTTTACAGAAATGCAACAAACAATACGTTTCGTAAATACACCAAAACATTGTCAATTTGGCAACTCGAACTGAGGCTCGTGAAGGGGACTGTAAGTTGATATATTTATGTATAGAATCCTTTTTAAAAAAATTATTTATATTTATACTAATAACATATTAGTATATAGTATTAACAATATTAATAAGATACAGGAAGCATGATTTCGTATGCTTGAAATGCATGAAATCGTATATATTTGTAAACAAAGATTTGGCGTAAATATTCTTATTTTCGAATGATGAACGTCATTAAATTCAAACAACAACAACATAGTGAGGAAGAGAGAAAGAGAGAGAGAGAGAGAGAGAGAGGGGGGGGGAGAGGCGAATACAACAAACGAAATACAAGATGTAATAATGTATTGCACTGAACTTTTCGCAAAGTTTTATACAAATTGACTGTTCTCTCATTAAGGCTTAAAAGTCAAATGGAACCATTTTCCAGACAGTCAAACATGTAGATCAAATGGAATCAGTGCATTACAGGCACGACAGGTATGACAACTTACTACTCAAAGTACGCAGGTCCATAGTTTGGTCCAGCACTTCAACATAAGAAGTATAAGTAAGGAAACTGTCGACAGAAATAGTTGGCGTACCGAGCTGCATGGCGCTAGTATGTAGACTTTAATGACGCCAACAACTTGATGCTACACTCGCTCTTTGAGCAGTAGTGCAACTGTTTGAACTTCAAGACGCCGTGAAAGGATAGCAAAGGGTGAATTTGCAGTAGCTGATCCAGCGGGACATTCTTTTCCGCGTTTACCCTAAATCATTGCACAGGAGAGAGCTAGCTAAGAATTCGTATTCCATGTTTTGGTTGCTTTCCTTCTAAAATCACCGTGACTTTGATTAACTTCTAATAGCAGGTTCACGCTCAGACTGTTGGGGATCTGCGGATAATCCTTATAGCTATTTACAAGGTGGACTTTTTCGACTGGGCGTTGCCAATAAAGAGGCCAGTAACCTTTCACCGGTCTCACTTGTATACATACGGATGAAATAGCGTGATAAAAAGCTGCCCATCTAACAATTTGTATTCTATGATTGGTTAGAAAAAGAGCAATCGTAAACAATGATCACTAATCTTTAAATACCTTATCCGAGGCTTGAAGTTGAGTGGGGTAGAAAAATACAATAGCACTTGCCGAATGGGTTTATATCGTCTGCATTCTTGAGTGAAAAAAATGAGCTCTTCTTCATGGGATAGGCCTATAATCATTCATTATGAAACTTTGAGAATGGTACCACACAGTGACTCACAGTCAGGGTATTACCTTGTCAGCAGGCATTGTCTGTGAGGTAGAGACAACGCATTTAATCTGCTTACAAAAATCAAGCAAATTTCGGACCGAAGTTAGCCCGCCGTTTTTAGAGTGCAAACGTGAGTGCCAATATTCAGCTCAAACCGTCCTCGTGACACAGTTTGAAATAAAAGTGTATATCCACATGTATTATCATAATATATCACAGTTCAGGAAAAACAACCTGATCCTATATTTAGCCATGATTCCTGTTACAACGTGTCTCTTTTCAGAGGTGTCATTATAAGCAACATAACGACACAATAATCTGTTTAATTGAGATCCTGATACTCCAACTCCATCATCATTTCACCGACTTTACACCTTTCTTTTATATTATAGTCAGCTGAGAACAAAAAGGACGCTATTGCGTTCTAAGATTTGAGTGCAAATAAAGACGAAACAATCAATCAATGAATTAAAAGGTTTATGTAATCAAAAGTGGGCCCTTAATAGCAATGTTCCATGATTATATAGGCCTTTGTGGTTTTAATATTTAACATTTTACTGAAAATTAAAATAACTTAAAATTGACACCATAATGAAGAGGATATCGAGTTCTGCTACATGATACCAGTAACTCAATACCCCCGAAACTGCGATAAAGCCCTTCTGGTTCTCAGCTGATGATATGCAAGTGAGAACATTTTGACATTCTCGAGAAGAATATCGTGAGTTTTTTTTTTTCTTTTTGGCACAGAGTCCTGCAAGAGTACTGCATGTGGTGACTATGAACATGATTACAAATCCAATGTCTATAAAACTCGTTAGCTTCGAACATCATTCAAAATTCAAAAAATTTGCTTCATTTTCTTTAGTAGTGACAACTGCCGAAAACGTTCGTTTTCGCTTGATAGATTCACAGGGTGGATAAAATGGTGGATAGTTGCAGCACAGAACCGCAAAGTGATACTAAGTCAAGTGTAGGTTTACTTTATTTACATTCCCGATGCCTCAAGGTTGCCAAGCAGACTTTACGAATATCCAAAAGGTAAATGAACCGTTTCTTCTTCTTCTTTTTTTTCCTCCCAAGGGGGTTTCGGGAAAACTTCAAACGGCAGTTTGATTAATAAATTACTTGTGTTATGGATCGAAATTTGCGCCTTTGCACAATCCCCAGAGTCACGCTTCTCGTATTTGCAGACGAAAATTAGTATTGGTGTCGAAATTTATCCAGCAAACATCGCACGTAGTCGGGAGTGTTAGATGGCTGGCAGGGGGAAGGAGAGAAGAAATAAAGAAGAAAAAAGTTCCATCGGCACACATGCGGCTCTGAAAAGTTTCGTTTTGCCATTCATGTGGTCATGTATCGAGCGGTCTTGTTTGTTGGTATGAGAAGTGGCGGATAATATCTTCAGTGATATTACGCTTTTAACGTGACCAATTGACGACTCGTACTTCCGATTCTAGCCCCCTTTTTTCTCCTCTCTCCAGCGTTTTTTTTTTTCCGGGGACCACTTATCTAGTAACTATATTCAAAATGTCCTCACATATAATATGCGACTATTCAAAAGTATATACATATATTCATATATATATATATATATATATATATATATATATATATATATATATATATATATATATATATATATATATATATATAACGAGTGTAGGCTTGTATCATTATCCTTGTAATTAATGTCTAGACTAACGAAATGTAAAATTTCCTCTTCATCTTTTTAAAGTATCCTGCCTTTTTAGAAGTGAAACTGTAATGTTTGCGCACTTAACTTACTTAAGGCTGATTAAAACTTGGGAATTTATCAGCTAAATCATCATGTTCGCATCCTGTTTGTTATTTGTTATGATATGTTGGTACTCTTTATATGGACGTACCATTGGAAGACCACCTTTTTCATACTCACAACCAGTAGACAAAGCAAAATATGGCCAATCCATCCGTGTTTTATAGGAAATAAATACTAGATCTACGAGAATTCCTATTACTACTCTACTACTATACTACTACCTCCACTACTATTACTATTACTACTAGTTATACTACTACTACTACTACTACTACTACTACTACTACTACTATTACTATACTGCTGCCACTACTACTACTACTGAGTATTACTATACTGCTGCCACTACTACTGCTACTGCTACTACTATTACTATACTGCTGTCACTACTACTACTACTACTACTTCTACTTCCACTAATTTTACTACTACTACTACTACTAGTACTACTACTTCTACTTCTACTTCTACTTCTACTACTACTATACTACAACAGAAAGATACTCAATTTTGACATTAGACGTAAATGGTAAAGTTTATATTCAAACTGTAATTGGAACTGTTGTTTTTGTATCATCTTTTCATTTTTGAGCGCATATAGGTACATTATCACTTTGTGTTATACGCTGTAAGAACTGTCACTTATTGTTATCAAAACATATTCATCCCACATTAGCATCGAACACATAAAAAACCCCGCAGTTATGTATGTTATGTCACTTTAATAATCGAAGGGAATATATCTCTATTATTTCATTTTCAGATCAACATCTCCACAGCGGAGCGTAACCTGTAAGTGCATGTATAAATAGTAACAGACTTGTTCCAACTTTTCAGGGTACATTGTATTGAAAGAATTCGCAGTTGTTCGGCAGTTCCGTTTACTCATCTTAACTCTGTCTATCATAATCTACAGAGACATAATAGTTTGGAATCCAGCCTGAAAGGAATACCATTGGTTTCCTTCCCATCCTATTCATCCCATCATGTCTATTGTATTCAGACCGGGCACGAGCGCAAACTCGGAGCGGAATTTCGCGATATCCATAGCATGGCATTGATCAGTTTACTTTGAGACGCATTTGTACAATGACATGTTATAGTCCGTTTCCTCGGCAAATAAAACGGTGCTGGCAGCACTGTCTTCGAACGGATCGACGCAGCCCATTCCACGTCAGTCCAGGGGCTAGCTCGCACGACTTATTTGTCGAGAATCGACATCAGAAGTAGAACTTGTGCTCGATGACCGGGAAAAAGGGCATAGGAACTTAAAGTACTAGCAAAAATATGTTGAAATACACGGATAATCCAAGTCCCCATCGATATATATATATATATATATATACATATATAATTATTTAGACGTACATATTATATATACATATATATATATATATATATATATATATATAATACATATATATATATATATATATATATATATATATATATATATATATATACATATATATATATATATATATATATATATATATATATATATATATATATATATATAGAAACGTATATATTATATATGTATATTTATGAATACAAGTCTTTTATTTCAAGGGATTGCAAGCCCCCTTGTCGAAAAATGGGAGGGCGGAATAAAGAGAGAAGAGAGAAAGAGAGAGAGAGAGAAAGAAAGGGAAATATAATTATTGACATCACATTCATGTCGTAATCAAAGCGTTTATGAAAACTAACCAATTATGATCTGACTTCCGTTTAATTTGAAATTTGCAAGACTCACACGAAACAGGCGTGGTCGTAACGTTTCCCTCAAGGGCAATTGCCATAAAGAGTCAGTTACCCGTACGCGATTGCTTGGAATTACGAAACTGATTCTACAATGTACATGAGAGAGAAATATTGAAATGTCGAAATGAGGCGGCCATTTTGAAGACGTGCATAGTATTAATCAGAACCGGAAATTATAGTCACTCGAATTTGAAAGGGAAGAATGGAGATGAAGTTTGTTCAGCCACATAAAGGGTTATCAAAATGCAATAGTACAAACATGTTGGAGCCAAGGCCGTGCATGCCTAACATAATAGCAGCAACACCACGCTGTTCCCTTGTTATTCGTTCCCTTCGCTCCATTCATTTTGACTTGTTATTCCGATTCGCACTGGAGTTTATTTGACTCTAAACTGCCAGGGAGAAAAAAAAAGAGAGAAAGAAAAGAAAAAAATGATAAAGAAAGAAAGTCAGAAGGACAGAATAAAATAAGAATGTGTTTTTGACAAGATCACGGGGCGTTCAGCGCATTGTGCGCTGGCTGCCCCCTCATAAAAAGTGGCAACAGCACTAATTGTAAGGCAAATATTTGAACTGCGCGGGGGCAGCGAAACTCTAGCCCAGCACCACCTTTGTTGACCGAAAGACAGGGTGGTCACGTTCTTTTTCTATATTTTTTTTTTTGGCGCTTTTTAAAAGTAAATCCGGATGTTGTGAGGAGACGAGTTTTATCCCTTTCGAACAATTCTTCGTCTTCTTTTAGCACTGTTTGTCTCTCACAGGCAGATAGCTCGCTGGATCTCTATGAGAGAGTATTTTGCATCACGAGTCAGTTTTTCTCTTTTTTATTTAGGGTACAAAAATTACATACTTTCTTTGTTGTTAGCTGGCAGGTGTTGGTCATGGTTATGTCAAAGATTAGAGAGAGAGAGGGGGGGGGGGGGCATGAGTGAAATAGAGACGGATTGTTGGTTTCTTTCTACAGTGAGCAAGTCGTAAGACCTAACCATGGTGTCATGGCGTTTCATCCATATGGAGATTAAAACGCGGGCAGCTTTCTTGCCATTTTTTTTTCTTTGCATCAATTTTTATGACAAAGCGGTCTTGTAATGATGATGACTCTTTTTTTTCTACTTACTCTGGACCAATCAATGCCTCTAGAATATCATTATGATCTCTTTGTGCGGACGGTCTTTTAAAAAGAGGCGTGGCCTGCTGATAATATAAAAATGAGTCTACAAGCGCCGTGTGCATTATTGCACTATTAATACTGGATACTTTTGCTTGTTTTTAATCATATTCGTAAATACACTGTGAAATCGAGTGTGCCGGGGCATAATTTCAGATAAACGAGCAATCGCACTTTTTGAAATATGATAGAGATTCTCTTCTCTCTTTTTTTCTTTCTTTCTTTTCATAGATAGATGATATCGGGGCTTCTGTTTCAGCAATATTATGTGTCGGGTGTCTGGCCAGAGAGCATAATTATC